>NC_133117.1:9788881-10088881 GCF_022965805.1 Primulina eburnea
CTTGTCCAAGTTTTTGGCTGGCTTTTAGCCTATGACCTTGGACTGGACAGTACCCAAATGAGTTATGAAGGTCATGTTTTTGTCTGTTTGTGATTTGGTTGAGTTTAGAGGTCGTACGAGAATTTATGGTGCAATGTGCCAAAGTGACTCTCGAAAGAACGTTTCATGATTTTGGCCTCCATTCAATATTTTTCGTGTATTACAGTTCTTATGGATATTATTTCATTATGTTAAGTGTATTTTAATCATGGCTAAACGATGGTTCAATGTCGGTTTGGGTTGGTACGAAGCCATGGTTGGAAATTAGGTCGTTGGTCTCGTTTTTTGTTCGGATATGAAGTTTTTGTCAAGTTGAGATTATTTTCATGTGTCTCATATTAGGAATAGGTCGCAACTAGCCTGGGGACGATCCAACTCATCCGATAAAAACAGGGTTATAATTATATTACGTGCAAAAAATATAAAATGTTTATTTTGAGATATATGCGATATGTCTTGTGGCCACCTCACGCTTATGAGATCTCTTCACACGGTGACTTACGACCGGTTTACGATTATGTATGGGTACGGACATCCAGTCCAAGGGCTCTGGTGATCTCTACCGCCCAGTATACCGTGGTTTAGTCTGATCAAACGTTCATGTTATGTTACGGGCCACTTGCGTTGAAACATTCTCTACTAGAAAAATCTCGATATGGTATTTTATGACAGGGCTCTATCGAGCAAATCTTTTACGTACGATTTTTAGATATGCACATATTTATATTTACCCATGACACGATTTTTATGTTACGCTTTACGATACAATATTTTACGTTGCATACGATTTTATGATATATTTACTTGCTATTCACGTTATATGCATGTTGAGTCTTTAGACTCACTAGACTTGATTGTTTATCGATGACCTCATGTTTCAGTTATTCACCTTATTATGTTCTAATTCATATTTTAATACGTTGGATTATTTTTAAGTTGTTGTTTTGAAACACAATATTTACTTCCGCTGTTATTTTAAAGTTAAAACTATTTACGGATTTATTTTATGAACAAGATAAGTTATTTATTTATTTAAAGAGAAATTTTTAAAAATTCCGCGAAATATGAATACGAATTACGGGCCTTTACAGTACCGATCAAATTTTCTTATGAATCTTTCTGAAACAGAAGAAGGAGAAACACACTAAAACAACGTCTTCACGAGACGAATTTGAAGAGAATGATGGAGAAACATAAATGATCATGCAATCATTTAGTCTTCTTATTGGAATTATTGGGATTTGGTATCATCGAAGATACATAATCAAAGATGATATGTCAACAAGTTATGGAAATGTAAAGGATGATCAAAGGTCAATTTGACGAAATGTTGAAGTCATGAACCTACTTGTTACTTGTATAACCCAATTATGCTCAAACATTAGTCAATTTAATAGGCTGTGTAATATATTAAGTTCTGAAGGTGATTTAGTTGTTACAAAAAATGCAACGTTAGAAGAAATTGTTGCATCGTTCTAGCATATTATTGGTGATCAGGACAAAAAATTATAGTACTAATTGGAGTCATATTTGGACACTCGGGTAGTAGGATTTCATACATTTTTCGGGTAATATTGAAAATATGAAAGTTTTACGTCAATCAACAATGAAATTGATTACGTTATGAGAAAGATCTTGAGAATTTGAAATGGTTCATGGTAAAATTCAAAATTGTTGTACATATAAGGTCTTATATTGTATTCTTTATACTAATTAATGGTAAATTATAGAATGTGGCGGGAGCTTTAGATGTAACATTTGTTGAACTCACAGTTCCATCCACTACAAGAAAAATGATTTTTCGCAGCACGTCATCAACATCGTGCATTAAAAGTACGCTTGCAAATAGTACTTATAACGGCGTGCATCAATATGTGCGCTGTTAATATTGTTACACTTGACAGAAATAACGGCGTGCATTAAAAGCACGCTTGCAGAAAGTAATATCCGCAGCGTGCATTTATGTGTATGCTGTAAATATTATATACTTTCCGCTGCGTGCTTTTAATACGCGCCTGTTAAAAACATATACATTAACGGCGCACATGAAAAGCACGCTGCGGAAAGTAATATTATATACTATCCGTAGCGTGCAATAATGTGCGCTGTTAATACCCTATACATTCACAGCGTGCATAAAAAGCACGCTGCTGAAAAGGATGCGAATTTTTAAATTAGCGACGGTTTTCGTTCAACTGTCGCTAATTTAAAAGTTGCGACGGGTTTTTAAACCGTCGCTATCTTTAAAGACGGTATATGATAAACCGTCGCCGATTTAAAATCGACAACCGTTTAATAAAACACCGACACGTGTCGCGACAGTTTAATTAAACCGTCGCTAATAGCCATAAATCAGCGACAATTATATATAAACTGTCGCTAATAGCGATGGTTTGATAGAAATCCGTCGCTATTTGTCGCAAATTATCTATAAATATCCGATTTCCATTCCACTTTCCTTATATGCTACCTGAATGGGAGAGATCTACCTCAGATGTTCTAGTGCTGAATGATGCTTTAAATAGACATAATGGATTAAAAGTTAATAAGGGTATGTTATAAAATGCTTGAGTTGACATAAATTTTTTTCGGTAAGTTTGTAATGTTTTATCAAATATTTTGCAATTTGTGTAGATCAATATAATCTTGGTTGATGCAGTACTATAAATAAATAGTCCAGGTTTCTTGCCCCTTCTGGAGTAACTCGTTATCCACTACAACAAAAATGGCTTTTCGCAGCGAGCAAATTCGCTTTCCGCGGCGCAAGAACAATCCAAGAAATTATAATGAATTATTCAATCTTATGACATTCTTCAACATGAAATGCAATATAAAGAAGTTTTGGCTAGTTAAAAAAAGATGGGAAATTTTATGGGTTGCTAAAAAAGATGCCAGAAGATCCATTGTTGGACGAAGTAGATAAAGAATTAGAATGCGGAGTTGTCACTGACAATGACTCTTGTGATGAAGAATGAATAATGATGGTCGAGACAACAAGAGAGTGTCAAATGTTTCTTGAATCTTCGGCTATTCAGATGTTTGAAGAATAAATAATTTATTTATTGGTATTTGTTACTAGAATTTTGATTTTGTTAGAGTGATTGCTTTATTGAATTATTATTTTTAGATGATTTTTTTTTTAATGAATGACACGATGAAAAGGGGAACATCAAACTATTGATTGATTTATTGTTTTACAATAATGAAAACTCAAATATTTAATGTATTTTAGATTTTTCTCTTAATGTCAATATGATATAAATTGATTTAAATATATATATATATTATATATATATATATATATATATATATATATATATATATATATATATATATATATATATATATATATTTGTAGGTCTAGTTATTCCTCCACGCCAAGAGTTTCTATAGTATTTATCCAATTTAAATAAAGTTTTATTTGATTTTGAATTAGACATGGTTATTTTGTCAATATATAATAGTACTTTTAATTTCAAAATATATGTCGAATAATATAATATTTTTTCTTTTACAATTTAAAATTCTTAATTTTGTAGTCAAACAACATATTTCAAAATTCAAAGTAGTGGAATTAAAATCCACTTTGAAAATTTCATATTAATCAAAACAAGAGATTTGAAGAACAAAGGATTTAAATCTATAAATTTCAATTCCATTTATTTGAAATCTACCCTCAAATCCAAATCAATGGATCCAAGAACAACCTTAAAGGATTAGATTTCATTCTAATTTATACTATTTATTAAAGATAAACCACATTTACTATTTGTTAAAATATTTCTAATAACCAAAGTTTTGATGATTGACAAATAACAACAACGATTTGTTTCATGATTAAGTCGCTCTTTTATTGTAAATTCGGGTTTTCGGACCGTTGGATCAGTTCAACAAGTTCGAACAGAATATCCAGAAAGCTGCCTATTTCCGAACTCTAGCTGCAAAAGATCATATGTCAAATCTGATCGGATCGAATTCCTATATACAGTAAACATGTTTAAACTGTTAAATTTCAACTGCAATTAGAACCGATTTTATGTGAGTAATTTCAAAAAAGATACTGAAAATCAAGCCGTTCAACAACTACCTTATTTAGAATGATTGCATGGTGTTCTACAAACTCATGACAGAAAGATACATATTTTATCTATTATCTGTCAGATTTTTCAAAGCAAAGAGCTTAAAGTCGTAAAAACAAAATGAACATTAAATGAGAATTTAATGATACCTACGGTGATCGAAAGCGAGATGTCCATTTTGTCAGGTAAACAGTGCAGTTATCGTTGAAAAATAAAATCCAACCATCGGAGTTTTTCAACTATAATTATGCAAATTTCAAAGATAAGAATTTAATGAAAAGGTACCTAACTGTTTGATTATTTTTCAAACCTACATATTTCCAAGAGTTCCGAGCACATTTAAAGTTTCTTATTTCAAGTTGTTCAAAGCACATGCCTATCAGACTGTATCAGATCTTAAAGGATCAATCTGTGCTATATTACCAACTAAAACGCGAAACTGATTGTTGGGTTATTTTGTATTGTTTTCTGATCAACCAAGGGTTCTTAAACATCTAGGTCTTGTAAAGTGATCACTAAGAGTTTCACATTAGGTAGTGATAAGTCTTAGCTTAAGTGAGTTGATAAAAAATGTTGTAAAGTCAAGTTTTTTAATGGAATCCTTCCTAAGTGGAAGAAGAGGTGAAGTGTGATTTTTTAATAGACGAACATCCATAAAATATATGTCTCATTTCGTTATGAACTTTACATTCTTACATATTATTTTAAAGATGTTTATTGTTAAATATCAATTGCATTATATAGGTTAACAACCTAAAAATTGTTAAGAACATCTTAAAGTATCAAAAAATTTATTAAAGTTTATTCACCCTCCTCTAATCTGATAATAAAAAGTGGTATCAGATATAGTTTTTCTTGAAATCTAATTACCATATACTTTGAAATGACATCCTTTAACAAAATTCTAATGTTTTTCAAAGAAGACTATGATGGTTGAAAAATATGCATTCATCTATATTTAGCAGCTCAAGATAGTGACATGTGATATGTCTTCACTGATGGTCCAATGAAGATAATGAAAAAAAAAATACAGCCATAGAAATATCAGATGATGCCCCACTGAAGGTAGAAAAGCACTGGTACGAATGGATGGTTGATGACAAGAAGAAGGACCAACCATGACAATGTAGCCAAATACATCCTATACAAAACTCTCGACAAGAACATGTTCAGCAGAATCAAGACATGTTCAACCGCCAAAGAGATTTGGCAGAAGCTGACCCAACTCAGAGTGGCAATGATAAAACTAAAGAAAACAATCTAACCATTGTGATATGGAAGTTTTACAATGCCAAAATGAAGCCCGACAAGACTCTCAATGATTTTGATTAATGATTTAGTAGTAAGTTATAACGTTCGAAAAACCAACATACGTAAACCACATGCATGAACATTATTTAAATTATTCTAAATGTTTAATTAATACATATTATATGATTAAAGATATTATTGCGTGACTAAACGATTATATGGCATGATTTCATGAAATAAGGATTTTATCGAATATTTGATAATAGGCTGAGAAAAAGAGACCGATGACGACCAAGACAAGAATAAATATTTACAGTAAATATTTTCAAAGCTTCTTAATTTTTTTCTAAATATGTTAGAATTCGAATTATTTTACGAGACGAGCTCGATTTAACCCGGGAAGCCGGTTTTGGGCAAACGAGAAGTTTTTAAAAGAGCAAAAATATTGTTGTTGAAAACTAATTTTTTATAAACTTTTAATTTAGAATTAAATAAGTGTTATTGGGTTTAATTTAACTAATTTTTAATAGACCCAATTGCTCCTATGTTTGAAGGCCCAAAAGCAAATATCATTACCATGCAAATTAAAATCTATAAAAATAAAAAGCTAGGTCTTTTGCACCATTCAGGAGCCGAAATCTTCACACACTTGCAAACACAAAAATTCAAAATTTAAGGTGGAGGAAAAATCTAGGGTTCTTCGTCGCAATCCGTTCAAACTATTATATGCATGTTTTATGTATTTTTGCATGAACAATATTAGAGTTTAAATCGCTAAACGTTTTGTCAATTATTTTCAGAGTTTTGAAATTTTTTACGTATATATGAACGTGATATGATTTCCAACGAGTATGCTGCCAACATAGGATGACTTATTGATAGAACATGAACATTTTATGGGGAAACGAGGGTTGGACATGTGTTGGTAGGGTTGTGCACGTTAGAGGGTTTTCTAGAAGGGGCCTTGATCGTGTGCTTCTTACCAGGGGCGGCTGGGCATGCGGCTCGAGTAGGGGCGATTAGGGTCATGAGATGGTCAAGGTCTAGGGCTAGGGAGAGTTCTAGCATGGCTAATACTCAACCGCCAAAGAGATTGGGCAGAAGCTGACCCAACTCTGGGTGGGCAATGATTAAACTAAAGAAAACAATATAACCATTGCAATATGGAAGTTTTACAATGCCAAAATGAAGCCCGACAAGACTCTCAATGATTTTGATTAATGATTTAGTAGTATGGTTGTAACGTTCGAAAAACCAACATATGTAAACCATATGCATGAACATTATTTGAATTGCTTAATTATTTTATTTAAATGATTTTAAATGTTTACTTGATGCATATTATATGATTGAAGATATGATTGTATGACTAAAAGATTATATGACATGTTTCATGAAATTAGAATTTTACTGAATATTCGATAATAGGTTGAGGAAAGGAGACCGATGAGAACCAAGACAAGAATAAATATTTACACTAAATATTTTGAAGGCTTCTTAAATTTTTCTAAAAATGTTAGAATTCGTATTATTTTATGAGACGAGGTCGATTTAACCAGGGGGAAGCCGGTTTTGGGCAAACGAGGAGTTTTTAAAAGAGCAAAAATATTATTGTTGAAAACTAATTTTCTATAAACTTTTAGTTTACAATTAAATAAGTGTTATTGGGCCCAATTTAAGTAATTTTGAATAGACACAATTGCTCCTATGTTTGAAGCTCCAAAACCAAAGCTAATTATCATGAAAATTAAAATCTATAAAAATAAAAAGCTAAGTCTTTTTCACCATTCAGTAGACGAAATCTTCACACACTTGCAAGCACAAAAAATCAAAATTTAAGGTGGAGGAAAAAGATAGGGTTCTTCGTCGCCGTCTGTTCTTCTTCGCGACCCTCGCCAACGATTGAATATTCGAGCGTTTTAAAACGCAATGACACGTTTCTAAATCCATTTAACACATCATTCAAACTATTATATGCATGTTTTATCTATTTTTTTCATGAAAAATATTAGAGTTTAAATCACTAAACATTTTGTCAATTATTTTCAGAGTTTTGAAGTTTTTACGTATATATGAACGTGATATGATTTCCAACGAGTACGCTGCCAACATAGAATGATTTATTGATAGAACGTGAACAATTTAAGGGGAACCGAGGGCAGGACATGAGTTCGAAGGGTTGTGCACGTTGGAGGGTTTTCGAAGGGGCCTTGATCGTGTGCTTCTTCCCAGGGGGCGGCTGGGCATGCGTTTCGAGTAGGGGCGGTTAGGGTCATGATATTGTCACGGTCTAGGGCCAGGGAGAGTCCTAGTATGGCTAATACTCAACCGCCAAAGAGATTTGGCGGAAGCTGACCCAACTCTGAGTGGGCAATGATTATACTAAAGAAAACAATCTAACCATTGCAGTATGGAAGTTTTACAATGCCAAAGCAAAGCTCGACAAGAATCTGAATGATTTTGATTAATGATTTAGTAGTATGGTTGTAACGTTCAAAAAACCAATATAATGACTAAACGATTATATGGCATGATTTCATGAAATTAGGATTTTACCGAATATTCGATAATAGGCTGAGGAAAGGAGACCGATGACGACCAAGACAAGAATAAATATTTACACTAAATATTTTCAAGGCTTCTTAAATTTTTCTAAAAATGTTAGAATTCGAATTACTTTACGAGACGAGCTCGATTTAACCCGGGAAGCCGGTTTTGGGCAAACGAGGAGTTTTTAAAAGAGCAAAAATATATTTTTTTAAAACTAAATTTTTTATAAACTTTTACTTTACAATCAGGGACGGATCCAGGAATAAGAGTTGGGGTGGGCTTGAACTCAATATGATAAGTTATATTTATTAAAAAAAAAAAGTACATTATATCGTTCAACGAAGTTGTGCCTTACGGGATTTTAAAACATAAAATTCATCAATAATAGAATTTACATCAATATGTTTAGCTAAATCTCGTTCAATATAGAGTGTCAAACAATCGGCAAGAAAGTCATCCTCCATTTTATTGCGAAGTGCCGTCTTCACATGCTTCATTGCTGAAAAAGCCCGTTCAAGAGTGGCAGTAGACACAGATAATGTCAAAACAAGATGAATCAATCTAGTCAACATAACATAAACACTTGACCGTCCACTCTCGGTCAATTGCTGACACAACTCAACAAGTGTAGAAACCTTTAAATTCTGCATCACATCGAGTTTATAAATGTATCAATTCATACTTCAAAACAACAATTTCTTGATCTGTGAAATCTCCAGGATAAAACTTCTTCGCAAGCTTGCAAATATCATAACTGTTAAATGAGTCAAATGAATTTTTAGGATCTAAAGCTATACTAAGAGAAAGAAGTTTCACCGATGACTCATTGAACCGAGTATTTAACTCCATCAAAATGAAATCTATTGCTGCATTATAAACATCAAAGTGGTAATGATGTTCTATTGAATAAACCGTCGCTAATTAAAACCGCCGATCCACTTTTTTTTTATTTTTTAATAATGTAGCGACGGTTTTAGCAATAACCGTCGCTAATAATTGCGACGGTTTTTGATAAACCTGTCGCCGATCCACATCGGCGACAGGTTTACTAAAACCGTCGCAAAAGTAGCGATGGTTATCAAAAACCGTCGCTAAAACCGTCGCTAAATAAAAAAATGGGCTGGGCTACAGCCCAGTATAGCTCTAGCGTAGATCCGTCTCTGTTTACAATTAAATAAGTGTTATTGAGCCTAATTTAACTAATTTTGAATAGATCAATTGCTCCTATGTTTGAAGGCCCAAAACCAAAGCTCATTTTCATGCAAATTAAAATCTATAATAATAAAAAGCGAGGTCTTCTGCACGATTCAGTAGCCGAAATCTTCAAACACTTGCAAACACAAAAATTTGAAATTTAAGGTGGAGGAAAAAGCTATGGTTCTTCGTCGTCGTCCGTTCTTCTTCGCGCCCCTCGCCAACGATTGAATATTCGAGCGTTTTAAAATGCAATGACACGTTTCTAAATCCCTTTAACGCATCATTAAAACTATTATATGCATGTTTTATGTATTTTTTCATGAAAACTATTAGAGTTTAAATCACTAAACGTTTTGTCAATTATTTTCAGAGTTTTGAAGATTTATACGTATATATGAACGTGAAATGATTTCCAAAAAGTATGATGCCAACATAGGATGATTTATTGATAGAACATGACCAATTTAAAGGGAAACGAGGGCTGGACATGAGTTGGAAGGATTGTGCACGTTGGAGGGTTTTCTAAAAGGGGCCTTGATCGCGTGCTTCTTCTCAGGGGTGGCTGGGCATGCGGCTCGAGTAGGGGCGGTTAGGATCATGAGATGGTCACGGTCTTGGGCTAGGGAGAGTCCTAGTATGGCTAATACTCAAGAAAAATGGTTAGTGAAGAGTACACGTGAGATAAGACTCTTCCCATGCATGAAATAGGCGTGACCGAGAGCTGGTGCAACCGAGGGGTTAAGGGCTTGGATAGGTGGTCTAGGAGGTGGCTCATGGTGGTCCAGAGAGGGTCAAGAAGGCTAGGGATTGGTGGTGGCTGGTGCAAGGAATCCCAAGAGAAGTAGGACTCTTGCGCACAAGTAGAGCTCGCGTGGCTGTTGCTAGTGCAGCAGCTCGCAACGTGGTTCAGGGGCTAGGTCTGAGTTCGGTTGGGTTTGAGCATGGTCCTAGGAAGTTGAGGGTCAGAGGGGATCATGGGTTAAGTGTTCACGTGAGTCCTAGACCGACTACGAGTCTTAGGAAGTTTAAGAAGCCAACGTGTGCAGCTATTGTATCTTGTACACAGGGCTCGTGCGGTGTGTAGGGGCTGGTTCAAGGGTTCTGGGCTGGTAATGAGTGTCCATGAGAGGTCTGGTCAAGGTTTGGCTCGGCATGGATCGAGAAATTTGGGAGATGGCTCGGGGGTTTTGAGCATGGGTTCGAAAATTAAGTTTAATAGAAAAAGGTTTGAACCATGGGTCCACGGGGGTGGCTCATGGCTCTCAAGGGTAGTTTAGGTAATAAAAAGTCTATGTTTAAAATATGGGAAGAAAATATTCAAGTTTGAATTAAATCGAGAATTTAACGCTTCTCGAATAATTAAATATGAAATTAAATCGAACTCATGAATTTAAGATAAATAAAAGTATTAAAATTAAATTTAAGCTTAAATAATTATTTTTTATAACCCGATGTGATTAAAAGTAATAGAAAAATCAAAATCGGGAAATATTACGTCTAGGGGCAAAATGGTCATTTTACACTTGGGTAATACGAAAAAAGGTCGGCAGCGTCCCGAAGGCATCATAACGCATTTTAAATTATTTGTTATGATGAATTTGATGAAAATATGATATTTTATGATTTATGATAAAATTGTGCAATTTTTACAATTAAAATGCTATTTTTGAAAGTTATGATATTTTATGCTTTAAAAGAAAAGGAAAAAAAAATTTGAGGGATGCGAATCGACTGTGACAAAGGATAGAGGATATGTGAGGGATCTGTTTTAAGAAGATACGGTGAACTTATAATTTTATGGGAATGTCGTGGCCCTAAATGGAGCCCGTTTACAGGAAAAGACCCCAGAGTAACCCGACGATCATATTTCTTTGGCACTGCCTAGTGCCCGTCTCCATGGGCAATGTAGAGCTGAAGACTGATCAGTCATTTAGAGGATAAAATGCTAGTCACTTTCGAGGATCAAACTTCACCCAAAATGATAATGGATTGAAATCTTTACGATTAAATGATTTTTACGATTTACGATTTATTTTTGCTTAAAAAGATTTTAAATAAAAGTATAATTTTTAATGCTTGTGATTCTATATGTATTATTTGCTACTCATGTTTAGAACGTGTTGAGTCATTAGACTCACTAAGCTTGAATGTTGTAGGATTTAATGATATGAGGAGGCGCTGACGCTTGAGTAGATCGAATGCGACAGTACACTCACGATGGAGAATTATTTTCCGTGTTATCTTGATAGATAAAATATTAATGTTAAAGAACTTATTAGACATTTTTCTCCTTTATTTTGATGATAGTTTATCTTTTTAAAGGTCGAAGCATGATTTTTGGTTAGTTGACGATTTAGTAATTTTTTAATGCACTTGAGATTTCAAATGTTAAATTAGTATGATTTATGAAAATTTTAAGTTATTTTAATTAATAATTTTTGATTTTATGATTTATATATATTAAAAAAAAGTAGAGGACATTTCAGTTGGTATCCGAGTCAAGGATCCCCATAGGGTTGTGTACTGCTACTCCGAGAAGCTCAAGAAGTCTCGCCTCAAGTATATGAGATCTTACTGTTTTAAGTTTTATATGCTAAAATTCTTTAAATGCTTACATGATGCATGATATAGCGGCTAGGTGCATGATGATTTAAAAATTAAATGCATGTTGGTTACGTGGTTTGGACGGCGTATATAGAGATGACTCCTAGAAGGATTTTACGTAGTAATGATGATGATAGACATGA
The DNA here is from genome assembly GCF_022965805.1 of Primulina eburnea. Classification (NCBI taxonomy): domain Eukaryota; kingdom Viridiplantae; phylum Streptophyta; class Magnoliopsida; order Lamiales; family Gesneriaceae; genus Primulina; species Primulina eburnea. Next base: position 9,800,745 of record NC_133117.1, read on the forward strand.
GGAGGAGATTCCACAGCCTCCACCTAATCAAGATGCTAGTGCCCGTGTACTGGCCGGCATGGCTCGTTTACTATAGCAACACATAGGAAATGGTGCAAGGGTCTTACCGAAGGCTCCATATGAGTGTTTTAGGAGGATGAACCCGAGGATTTTCGTGGCACTACTGATCCATTCGTGGCTAAGGGATGAATTAGATCTTTAGATGTGATATTTTGTTACATGGATATGACGGATGCTGACCGAGTTCGTTGTACAATCTATCTACAGAAGGACGACGCTTCCTTATGGTGGGAGGGAGCGGGGCGAGGGGTGAACTTAGCGACTCTGACTTGGGAAAACTTCAAGAGGATAGTATATTATAAATAATTCACTATTGACGTTCTTTCTAGGATTAAGAGAGATTTTATGAGTCTCCGCCAGGGGGACTGGTCTGTGGATGAGTTTGTACAGAAGTTTGATAGAGGATGTCATTTTGTTCTCTTGATTGCTAATGATGTTGCAGAAAAGTTACGACACTTCCTAGATGGTTTGAGGCCGATTATCCGTCGTAAGGTGATGCTCGTCGATCCTGCTGATTATAATACTGTTGTTGCCAAAGATTTTAGAGCCGAGCAGTCACTCAAGGATATTGATTGGGAGATGCAGCGCAAGAGGAATCGTGCCCAGCAAGCTAGTCAGAATAATAAAAAGCTATTTACGGGACCACCTAGATAACCGGAACCACCGAAACCACAAGAACAACCACCTAAAGAGGACATCCCGAAGACTACTGAGAAATCACTTTGCAAGGAGTACAATCGTCCACATTATGGCAAGTGTGTAGAACCCGTAAAATCAGTAGACGTATAAGCCATGCATAATTCTAGATTTTTAAATTTAATTAACTTCATTGCATGATTATTTTTTTTATGCATTTATTTGAAGTTAATTATTTATTTATTCAGTTCAGTAGTTGATTTTCAGCATTTCAGTTATTTCAGTGAGGCCGGACCGGAGTTGGAGTTTAGAGATAAATTTAAGATTTCAGAAAATATTTCCAGAATTTATTTTAGCTAGCAAGTAAGTTAATTTAAGTTAAAAAGGAGTTTAAGGGATTAATTAAGTTGCTTGAGGTGAGTAGAAAAATAAGCTCATTTAAGCTAAATAATTAAGGGATTTAATTACTAAATTAATTAAAGAATAAGTGAGGCTTTAAAGGCTTAAAACTTAGCAACTAGAAAACTTTTTCCCATCATTTTAATACCAATTTTCGGCCACCCCTTGGAGATGCACTAACTCAATTGCCAACTCAACACCTTTGACCCTTTCTTGGTTAATTAATTAGTAGGATAATCTTTTATTTTTGGGAGCACCATTTAATTATTATTTAGAGCTTATCCTAGCCTTTAAACCAAGGTATATTTCGGTCACTTGCATTCTAGATCCATCCAACAATTTGTTGCTAGCAACAACATTTCAAATTTGAAAGGAGGGGGAGACTTGGTCTTGCTTTCCTATCCCTTTTATTGTGGATCTCCCCTCAATATCTAGAACCACCCTCTTCCCTCTCCATCACCGAAAAAAGCAGCTCATTTTCAGATCTAGAACCGTGAGTTTTCAGTAGAGCTTTAGGGTGGAAAATCGTGTGCATCAAGAGAGAAAAGAAGGAAGGAAAAGCGCTCCACTCCTCCGCGTCGTAACGTCTCGTTCTTTTCGTTTTCTTTCAAACGAAAAATCCAGGCATGTACATATGTTTTTTCTAAACCTCAATCAAGTCATATTAACATTATTTTCATGATTCATGATCACCCTTCCATGCCAAAAACGAAATACAGCACAGAATTTTTAAGGAAACACATGCAGATTTTTTTGAGTTCTTGAGCAGCTTTACGGTTTCACTTGTTGTGATGTTTCAGGTGGATGGCTCGACTCCAGGCTCCCAAGGCGATATCTAGACATGTTCTAGGATGGATTAGGATCACTTTAGTCCATTATTTCAGTCCACATGCTTGCTGGAATTCGGTTTTGGACAGCAACCTTCCACAGGTGCTGAAATGTGGTTCGAAAATTCTGCTATGCTGTCAAGGAGAAGGGATTTGATCTTGGCTGCCCCAAGGGCATATAGCCATGGTTAGATTGCTTCCCTAGCATGTCTAAGACGTGACTAAGTCTCCCTTTTGGTGGCTTGGTCCATGGCTCATCGGTTTTGACACAAAATGCAAGAACAGCCCCCTTTCCCCACTCGACTTTCGGTTGGTACAGCATGTATGGTTCGGTTTGTGGTGATTGTGTGGATCTTGGTTGGCTTGTTAGCCATTAGCCACGATTCACACCATGCCTCATAAGGTCTAGATCGTGCCATGGTCAATTAAATGATCACCGGAACGATCCATGACAATAAACGAAGCAAGACACCACACGCATGTATGAGTGCTCATGGTTGGAGTTTCTGATGTTTGCTTGAATGGTTCGAATTGTGGCTGGCCCTGTGCCCTTAGCCATGGTTTGGGTCATTCTTTGGGATGCTGGTAAGGGTCTCCGGTCGGTGGTTCACACCCCAATGGCCGATAGACTCGAAACCAACCCAAGACGAGCAAGTGCGCAGCTGCTGGATTTTGACAGAAAGTTGCTGTGTCGTTCAGAGGCGTCGTTTGAGTTCTCGGTTGGCTTTTAGCCCATGGCCTTGGACTGGACAGTGCCTCATTGAGTTAGGAAGGTCATGTTTTCGACCGTTCGTCATTCGGATCATTTTTGAGGTCGTACGAGAATTTACGGTGCGACGTGCCATATTGATTCTCGAAAGAGCGTTTCACGTTTTGGCCTCCGTTGCACATGGATTCGACCCTCATCATTTTAGGAGCATAATTTCAGTATGTTTAGCGTATTTTAATCATGACATGATGACGGTTCAGTGTTGGTTCGGGTTGGTTCGGAGTCATGACTAAAATACGGAGTCGTTAAGCATAATTGTCAAAATTTTCAAATTTTATTGTATCATTCATCCAAGAAAATCTATTGCATATTGTTGTGGCATAGTTAGGTCGCAGCGAGCCTGGGGACGATCCAATCCAATACAGTTGGTAATATTACGGGATTTTCATTATGTCAGTTAAATTATTTTACGTGCATGAAAACAGAAAATGATTATTTTTGAGATTTATGCGATATGGCTTGTGGTTCATTCACTATGTGGGAGCATTATTTATACGGTCGCCAGTGACTGCTCAATTCAGCTTGGTACCATCAGGTCACCAGTGACCGCTCAGTTCAGGTTGGTACCATCGGGTCTTCAGTGACCGCCAGCTCAGTTCCAGGCTCCCCGGTAGTCAGTTACCGATCAGTTCAGCTTAGTGCAGTGGCCACAGGCGTAAAACATAATCTCAACAGAAAATTTTACCAGTTATTACAGTACAGGCTCCAAGGAGCAAATATTTTTACTATGATTATCAGTTCAGTTATGCACGTATTATAATTGCTCAGATCAGTTTATTTTCAGCATGCCTCATGACATGAAATTTTACCCCATGTATATTTTACTCAGATTTTATTCGTTACCTGCGATATATGCATGCTGAGTCTTTAGGCTCACTAGACTTGATTGTTGTAGGTACTGATGAGGCTAGGGCCGAGGGCGGGGACCAGTGAGCCAGCTTGGGTCGGCAGTAGTGGCACCCGAGGACCTCAGTGCAGCAGTTGTTATTTTATTCCGCAAACAATTTTTATCAGTCGTGGATATTTTTAAATTGAAATTGTTGGCAAACTTTATTTTTCTTCCTCTGCTATTATTTTAAACATTGAACTTGATTCATCAGTTGATTTTATGAATGAGGCCGTTTAAGTTTCTTTTAAAAAGAAAAATTTTAATTTTCCGCAATATTTAAAGCAAGAAGATTTAGGGCCTTTACAATTGGTATCAGAGCGGTGGTTCTGTATAGGGTTTCACTACTACTGACTGCGAGAAGCTCACGAAGCCACGTCTTCGGTCTGTAAGTTTTCAGTTCAGCATTTTGTTCAGCAATTATTTAAAGCATGAATTTATTTTGTCAGCATGCTTCCAGACATTCAGTATTTCAGTATTCAGTTATAATAAATTATGGAATTATGTATGTTAGTTACGTACGGGTTATGTATGGAACAGTATGCCCCCTAGACGCCAAGTTGGACGCCCGAGAGGTGGTGGCGAGCACCGTCGCGAGGACGATGATCAGAGACAAGAGAGGCAGACACCTCCTCCTCCTCCTCCACCTCCTCCACCGCCCCCACCGGACATGAATGCCCAGATGTTAGCTGGGATGACTCAGTTCTTCGCACAGTTTGCGGGGAACAATGCTGTGGTGACTAGGCCGACAGGGCCCGAGGCCGTCTATGAGCGATTTATGAAGATGCGCCCAAAGGAATTCTCCGGGACATCTGACCCCATGGTTGCCGAGGGATGGATCAAGTCCCTCGAGGTTATCTTTGATTTCATGGAGCTGGGAGACGCCGACCGAGTTCGATGTGCGACCTATTTATTTACTGGAGACGCCCGCTTATGGTGGGAAGGAGCGTCAGTAGCCTTGACTTTGGCTACACTTTCTTGGGCTCGATTCACGGAGGTTTTCTACTCCAAGTATTTTGGTGAGGAGGTTCGCACCAGACTGACCACAGAGTTCATGAGTCTGAGGCAAGGGGATATGTCAGTTACGGAGTTTATCCGTAAGTTCGAGAGGGGCTGTCACTTTGTGCCCCTGATCGCGAATGATGCCAGAGCGAAGTTGATGCACTTTCTGGTGGGACTCCGACCGATCTTGCGCCGGGACGTTAGGGTATCTGACCCTGCCACTTATGAGATCGCAGTCTCTAAAGCCTTAGCCGCTGAGCAGGATCAGCGGGACATCGAGAGAGACCGCCAGGGTAAGCGCCCAATCCAGGCACCCCACCGCCCTCCTCCTCATCAGCATCAGCAGCAGCATAAGAGGCCATTCCATGGGCCGCCTAGAAACAGAGGTCACCAGCCGCACCACCAGCAGCAGCAGCAGCAGCAGCAGCGGGGACGTCCAGCCCCGAGAGCTTTTGAGCACCCAGTCTGCCCCAGATGCTCACGCCGCCATCCTGGAGCTTGTATGGCTGGCTCAGGAAAGTGTTTTAAGTGTGGCAGTCCAGACCACATGTTGCCACATTGCCCTCAGAGGAATTTTCCTACTCAAGGCCGAGTTTTCGCTCTACATGCCGCAGAAACCAACCCTGAGACCATGTTATTGACAGGTACCTTTAAGTTTAGAATTATTATTGAATTTCAGTGTTTTGGGAATCGGGATTTAGAATTTGAACTTAGAACCGCAATAGGATTGCATGCTCTACTTAGTATTATGTTCGGGACTTAGTTAGAAGAACTTTGACCTTTGCATGCCTATAAGCTTAGCTCCTATGATCTTTGGGTTCTGCTTAGTGTTCCGAACTTTCAGGGAGAATTTTCATAGCCGGCAAAGCTACCAAGGCCTTAATAGATTCAGGGGCCACTCACTCGTTTATATCGGAGGTCTTTGCAAACTTTTTGAAGATCAAGACCATTGGGCTAGACATAGCCTTTTCAGTAGTGTTGCCGTCAGGCGAGGAGATGGCAGCCACCAATGTTATCCGAGATATAGACCTTGAGCTGCACGGTAAGCTTGTATATGCGGATCTGATTGTGCTACCGATGCCGGAATTCGAGATCATCCTAGGGATGGATTGGCTACTGAAGAACAGAGTGTTGATAGACTTCCAGCGGAGATCTGTTCTTGTCCGACCGCCTGGAATGGAGCAGTTCTTATTTGAGCCGGACAGGTACTTTTCGTTACCGCGCATTATTCCATATGTTCAGGCTAGGAAACTCATGCATAGAGGGTGTCGAGAATTTCTAGCGACCTTTTTAGCTGTCCCCGAGGAACCCAGCCAGTCAGCCTCAGATGTTCCGATCGTCAGAGATTTCTTAGACGTTTTTCTCGAGGACGTCTCTGGTATGCCACCTGAGAGAGAGGTGGAGTTTTCCATTGAGCTTATGCCAGGTACGGCTCCGATATCCAAAGCGCCGTACCGATTAGCGCCGACAGAGATGGCAGAGCTTAAGAAGAAGATTCAGGAACTTCTGGACAAGGAGTTCATTCGCCCGAGCTTTTCTCCATGGGGCGCGCCGGTCTTGTTTGTTAAGAAGAAGGATGGCTCGATGAGGCTTTGCATTGACTATCGGGAGTTGAACAGGGTTACAGTTAAGAACAAGTACCCACTGCCGAGGATTGAGGATCTGTTTGACCAGTTGCAGGGAGCTTCGATTTTCTCCAAGATTGATCTGCGTTCTGGTTATCATCAGTTGAGAGTGAGAGATGCTGATGTCTCGAAGACAGCGTTCAGGACTCGTTATGGTCACTACGAGTTCCTTGTGATGCCGTTCGGTCTTACGAATGCGCCAGCGATCTTCATGGATCTCATGAATCGCGTATTTCAGCCGTACCTCGACCAGTTTGTGATAGTGTTCATAGACGACATACTCGTCTACTCCAAGAGTCAGGAGGAGCATAGCAGGCATCTGACTACAGTGTTGCAGACCTTGCAGAAGCACAAACTATTCGCAAAGTTCAGTAAGTGCGAATTCTGGTTGGAGAAGGTGGCGTTCTTAGGCCACATCGTTTCTAGCAGTGGCATCGAGGTAGACCCCGCAAAAGTTGCAGCAGTCAGAGATTGGGTTGTGCCTCAGAATGCATCCGAGATCCGCAGTTTTCTTGGGCTGGCAGGATATTACAGGAAGTTCATTCAGGGATTCTCATCCATTGCCGTTCCACTCACAGCACTGACAAAGAAGAATGTGAAGTTTGTGTGGAGCGATGAGTGCCAGAAGAGCTTCGATACTTTGAAGCAAGCTCTTATTTCAGCACCAGTTTTGGCCACACCGTCAGGACCCGGCGAGTTCGTTCTTCATACCGATGCTTCGAAGCTCGGTCTTGGCGCAGTATTGATGCAGCATGGGAGAGTGATAGCATATGCTTCTCGACAGCTGAAAATCCACGAGAAGAACTACCCCACCCATGATCTGGAGTTAGCGGCCGTAGTCTTTGCTTTGAAGATTTGAAGGCACTATCTGTATGGAGAGAAATTCCAGATCTTTACCGACCACAAGAGCCTCAAGTATTTCTTTACGCAGAAGGAGCTGAACATGCGTCAGAGGCGTTGGTTGGAGCTTGTGAAAGACTACGATTGTGACATTAGCTACCACCCAGGTAAAGCTAATGTAGTTGTGGATGCTTTGAGCAGAAAAGTCGCAGTGATGGCTCATTTGACTATGCAGAAACCTCTTCAGATTGAGATGCAGAGGTTCGGTCTTGAGACTTATCCTCGAGGTAGAGTTCCTCGTCTATCTACCTTGACCATTCAGTCTTCTCTTTTGGACCGTATTCGCAGTGGTCAGGCCGCAGATGAGCAGTTGGCACAGTGGAAGAAGAGAGATGAATCCAAGGGCAGTGTCTTGTATACAGTCAGCGACAGTATTGTGAGATACCGAGATAGGATATGGGTTCCTAACAGTGATTCTATCCGAGCAGACATCTTATCAGAGGCCCATATGTCCCCGTACTCCATTCACCCTGGGAGTACGAAGATGTACAAAGATCTGCAGCTATTGTATTGGTGGCCAGGGATGAAGAAGGACATCAGGCGTTGTGTATCCGAGTGCCTGACTTGCCAGTTAGTGAAGGCCGAGCATCAGAGACCAGCAGGTTTGCTCAAGCCTCTTCCTATTCCCGAGTGGAAGTGGGAGAACATTACCATGAACTTTGTGACCGGATTGCCGAGGTCAGCCAGAGGATCGAATGCCATTTGGGTGATTGTAGATCGTCTTACCAAATCAGCGCACTTCTTGCCTATTAAGACGACTTTCACCATGGTTCAGTATGCAGAGTTGTATAACCGGGAGATAGTCCGACTCCATGGCATTCCAGTTTCTATCGTATCCGACAGAGATCCCAGATTCACTTCCTCATTTTGGAAGAGTTTGCATTCGACTTTGGGTACGAAGTCGCTGTTTAGCACAGCTTTCCATCCGCAGACAGATGGGCAGTCGGAGCGAGTTATTCAGATTTTGGAGGATCTTCTTCGCGCTTGCGTCATTGATTTCTCTAGGAGTTGGGAGTCGAACTTACCATTGGTAGAGTTCACCTATAACAACAGCTTCCAGTCTTCCATTGGTATGGCACCGTATGAAGCTTTGTATGGCCGTAAGTGTCGATCTCCTGTTCATTGGGATGAAGTAGGAGAGAGAGCAGAGTTGGGTCCAGAGATTGTTCAGCAGGCAGCAGATGTAGTAGTCAAGATCCGTGATAGGATGAGGACTGCTCAGAGCCGACAGAAGAGTTATGCCGATCAGCGGAGGAGAGACTTAGAGTTTGCAGTGGGCGATCATGTCTTCGTGAAAGTGGCACCTATGAAGGGTGTCATGAGGTTCGGAAAGAAAGGGAAGCTCAGTCCGAGATTTATTGGACCGTTTGAGATCCTCGACAGAGTAGGGACGCTTGCTTATCGTGTGGCTCTTCATTGCATGATTTTTTTTTATGCATTTATTTGAAGTTAATTATTTATTTATTCAGTTCAGTAGTTGATTTTCAGCATTTCAGTTATTTCAGTGAGGCCGGACCGGAGTTGGAGTTTAGAGATAAATTTAAGATTTCAGAAAATATTTCCAGAATTTATTTTAGCTAGCAAGTAAGTTAATTTAAGTTAAAAAAGAGTTTAAGGGATTAATTAAGTTGCTTGAGGTGAGTAGAAAAATAAGCTCATTTAAGCTAAATAATTAAGGGATTTAATTACTAAATTAATTAAAGAATAAGTGAGGCTTTAAAGGCTTAAAACTTAGCAACTAGAAAACTTTTTCCCATCATTTTAATACCAATTTTCGGCCACCCCTTGGAGATGCACTAACTCAATTGCCAACTCAACACCTTTGACCCTTTCTTGGTTAATTAATTAGTAGGATAATCTTTTATTTTTGGGAGCACCATTTAATTATTATTTAGAGCTTATCCTAGCCTTTAAACCAAGGTATATTTCGGTCACTTGCATTCTAGATCCATCCAACAATTTGTTGCTAGCAACAACATTTCAAATTTGAAAGGAGGGGGAGACTTGGTCTTGCTTTCCTATCCCTTTTATTGTGGATCTCCCCTCAATATCTAGAACCACCCTCTTCCCTCTCCATCACCGAAAACAGCAGCTCATTTTCAGATCTAGAACCGTGAGTTTTCAGTAGAGCTTTAGGGTGGAAAATCGTGTGCATCAAGAGAGAAAAGAAGGAAGGAAAAGCGCTCCACTCCTCCGCGTCGTAACGTCTCGTTCTTTTCGTTTTCTTTCAAACGAAAAATCCAGGCATGTACATATGTTTTTTCTAAACCTCAATCAAGTCATATTAACATTATTTTCATGATTCATGATCACCCTTCCATGCCAAAAACGAAATACAGCACAGAATTTTTAAGGAAACACATGCAGATTTTTTTGAGTTCTTGAGCAGCTTTACGGTTTCACTTGTTGTGATGTTTCAGGTGGATGGCTCGACTCCAGGCTCCCAAGGCGATATCTAGACATGTTCTAGGATGGATTAGGATCACTTTAGTCCATTATTTCAGTCCACATGCTTGCTGGAATTCGGTTTTGGACAGCAACCTTCCACAGGTGCTGAAATGTGGTTCGAAAATTCTGCTATGCTGTCAAGGAGAAGGGATTTGATCTTGGCTGCGCCAAGGGCATATAGCCATGGTTAGATTGCTTCCCTAGCATGTCTAAGACGTGACTAAGTCGCCCTTTTGGTGGCTTGGTCCATGGCTCATCGGTTTTGACACAAAATGCAAGAACAGCCCCCTTTCCCCACTCGGCTTTCGGTTGGTACAGCATGTATGGTTCGGTTTGTGGTGATTGTGTGGATCTTGGTTGGCTTGTTAGCCATTAGCCACGATTCACACCATGCCTCATAAGGTCTAGATCGTGCCATGGTCAATTAAATGATCACCGGAACGATCCATGACATAAACGAAGCAAGACACCACACGCATGTATGAGTGCTCATGGTTGGAGTTTCTGATGTTTGCTTGAATGGTTCAAATTGTGGCTGGCCCTGTGCCCTTAGCCATGGTTTGGGTCATTCTTTGGGATGCTGGTAAGGGTCTCCGGTCGGTGGTTCACACCCCAATGGCCGATAGACTCGAAACCAACCCAAGACGAGCAAGTGCGCAGCTGCTGGATTTTGACAGCAAGTTGCTGTGTCGTTCAGAGGCGTCGTTTGAGTTCTCGGTTGGCTTTTAGCGCATGGCCTTGGACTAGGACAGTGCCTCATTGAGTTAGGAAGGTCATGTTTTCGACCGTTCGTCATTCGGATCATTTTTGAGGTCGTACGAGAATTTACGGTGCGACGTGCCATATTGATTCTCGAAAGAGCGTTTCACGTTTTGGCCTCCGTTGCACATGGATTCGACCCTCATCATTTTAGGAGCATAATTTCAGTATGTTTAGCGTATTTTAATCATGACATGATGACGGTTCAGTGTTGGTTCGGGTTGGTTCGGAGTCATGATTAAAGTACGGAGTCGTTAAGCATAATTGTCAAAATTTTCAAATTTTATTGCATCATTCATCCAAGAAAATCTATTGCATATTGTTGTGGCATAGTTAGGTCGCAGCGAGCCTGGGGACGATCCAATCCAATACAGTTGATAATATTACGGGATTTTCATTATGCCAGTTAAATTATTTTACGTGCATGAAAACAGAAAATGATTATTTTTGAGATTTATGCGATATGGCTTGTGGTTCATTCACTATGTGGGAGCATTATTTATACGGTCGCCAGTGACTGCTCAATTCAGGTTGGTACCATCAGGTCACCAGTGACCGCTCAGTTCAGGTTGGTACCATCGGGTCTTCAGTGACCGCCAGCTCAGTTCCAGGCTCCCCGGTAGTCAGTTACCGATCAGTTCAGCTTAGTGCAGTGGCCACAGGCGTAAAACATAATCTCAACAGAAAATTTTACCAGTTATTTCAGTACAGGCTCCAAGGAGCAAATATTTTTACTATGATTATCAGTTCAGTTATGCACGTATTATAATTGCTCAGATCAGTTTATTTTCAGCATGCCTCATGACATGAAATTTTACCCCATGTATATTTTACTCAGATTTTATTCGTTACCTGCGATATATGCATGCTGAGTCTTTAGGCTCACTAGACTTGATTGTTGTAGGTACTGATGAGGCTAGGGCCGAGGGCGGGGACCAGTGAGCCAGCTTGGGTCGGCAGTAGTGGCACCCGAGGACCTCAGTGCAGCAGTTGTTATTTTATTCCGCAAACAATTTTTATCAGTCGTGGATATTTTTAAATTGAAATTGTTGGCAAACTTTATTTTTCTTCCGCTGCTATTATTTTAAACATTGAACTTGATTCATCAGTTGATTTTATGAATGAGGCCGTTTAAGTTTCTTTTAAAAAGAAAAATTTTAATTTTCCGCAATATTTAAAGCAAGAAGATTTAGGGCCTTTACAAAGTGCATATGGGGCACCTACAAGTGCTTCAAGTGTGGAGATATGGGACACAAGACTGGGGATTTCCCAAAGCTCAAGCAACTCACGACTGGGAGGCTCTATGTGATGCAAATTGAGGAGGCTGAGACAGAGCCGACACAACATGTATTACTTGTCACATAGTTATTTCACGTTTTTACGATACTTTTAATGCATGAAATGTTAAATTGGTTAGTGAAATTGATTGGGTTAATTGATTGTAACATAAGCTGAGGCTGAGGCTGAGGCTGATGCTGAGCCGACACAACACACCAGCCTTGACTGGTGTGGCTGCCACAATGGGATTTGGAGATTGCCTCTTCAAGGACACATTCTGCTTGGGACGTTGGAAAGAACGCTTCTTTCCCTTCCCATGTGGACCAATCTTCGTACCAGATAAAGAACCCACATAAAGAACCGACTTCTCTTTCTTGATGGTGGACTCAAAGGTAACTAGCATATTCACCAACTCCTCAAGGGTAGGCTTCAACTTGTTCAGGTTGAAATTCACCACAAAAGGATCAAATGAGCTAGGTAGCGACAAGAACAACACGTCAGTGGTCAACTCCGAAGGCAACATAAGATCCATGCCGACGAGCTTGTCCACAAACCAAATCATTTTTAGGCCATGCTCATGGACCGAGGCCCCATCTCGCATGCGTAAAGTGATCAGCTCCTTGACGGTAGCATGCCTAAGAGGCCGTGTTTGCTCACCAAAGAGCTCCTTGAGATACAAATTAATGTCAGCAGCACTCTTTCCATCCGCAAAACGCCTATACAGCTCATCATTCATAGAAGCCTGCATATAACACTTGGCTTTCAAGTCATGGTCACACCAATCCTTGTATGTCAGCAATTCCTCATGAGTGCAGCTAGTCGGATACTCAACGGGGGGAGACTCAGTAAGTGTATATGCTATCCTTTTCTAATTCAAGACGACTTAGCCAATTGAGGTAATTACGTCCAGTTAAAATGTGCTTGTCGAGTATTGCAGATAATGGGTTGCGTATCAAAGACATTGTCAAATTTGTACTGAAATGTAAAAATAGATAAATGTTAATAACTATTTTAAAAAAATTAGTAAGATATAAAATATGGACTTTTACTTCATAAATTTTCGCTCCAACTATTTTTGAAATTTTTCACTACCCTCTAGTGAAAACAGGGAACTCATTTCCTCAGTAGGTGAGTAAGGTCCAATTAGGAAATTATGATCCCGAATAATATCAGCCAATCATAATTCCTAAAAGGTAGTTCCCTTTACGCACAATTTTGTCTCGCGTTTGATTAGGACCCAATAATATGACGTTGTTCATATTTACGTGTCAAGACTTATCCATCGATATTGAACCTTAATGGACGGTCGCCATGAGTTCCCTCGATGATATGAACCGAAATCATGGGAATTCCACGTAGTTCATATCAGCATGTCAATGGATGTCACAGCTTTCCGGTGTCCAGGGCTCCCTCAATAATATGAGCCGAGTCCCGAGCACGGGTAGCGTTCATCATGCACCCATTGTCGATGGAAGACATGTTTGAAATGTCTTATCATTAATTTTGTTTAAAAGCTCGCCATGTTTGATTGTATGTTTGTCGGATTCATGCAACTTTGTTATTATCATAATAATAACGCACATACTCATTATTTATAATATATCATGCATATATTATAAAAAGTAAACTAAACAATGATGATCAATCGCCCTAAAAACTAATGGCATGTGTGAGCCAAACATGGACCTAGGTCCAATCTTAGATAATGCATAGGATAGAAATGCATAATTACATAAGCCTCCAATATTACATATCTTCGATCTTCATAATCATCATGGGCACCATCTTCCAATCTTGGTCTTCCACTAAACTAATATTTACAAATAAATATACATGGCAAATAGGGATGCATCTCATGGGGTGGGAATATGCTATAAACCAAGTCATCTTATAAATTGATAATTATTACAATCATTCAACACAAAATATCCTATCATACACCTAACAAATTGAGCTTGGGCTTTTTATCATCCTTCATGCATAATATCACATACCATACATTATCAATTAATTATCATAATAATAAATTTATCTAATATTATATATCTTGATCATATCACTTACCGCCACAATTATAAATTATATCAATAAAGTAAACAAACTCTTTTGTTTACTTTCTAATTAATTTATTTATAACAGAATTTCTTGTAAATCACCATTTACTATAAATAATTAAAGTTCAACTTCAATTATTTATTTTATGAGAAAATAAATACTAATTTTGTGGATTTAAACTTAAGGGCCCAATAGGACATTTTTCACCAAAAATATTTTGCTCATTTAAATTTAACAAATTATGTTGACTATCTAATGGTCTAACAACTCAAGTCTCATGACACTTTGATATTCCAAAACAGTTTTGTAAATCCTAGTCGTCATCGCCGTTGCCCGAATTCCGGCCAACATGCACCAAAAAATAGTTTTTTTAATTAAAATGAAAGGGGGGAATGGGGCTACCGAGGGCCCCAAGCTGCCTGAAATGGGCAGCAACATGGGGCCGAAAAATAGACCCCATTTGGCCTTCAATTTGTTGCGACGATTATCTCATGCGGTTATAAATTGACCTCAATATAATATCATGTGTTTTCTACACAAAAAAGTAGCCATAACTCATGATACCACTTGAAAGGGAATTTGTTACGGTGCCCTAAAGTGCAACAAAAGTTTTAAAAATAATGTTTTTAAAAAGAAAACTGAGCACTCCTTTATTGTGTAACAAATACAAAAATATAAAAAAAAACATAGGGTGTTTAGAATTTTACCTATCAATCACAAGGATTGATGTTTTTGGCTCCAAATAAGTTGTAAACAACTTAGCTCTTGATGGTAGACAATTTACAAGCTTTTCTTGAGCACTCCTTGCTCAAATGGACTCTTTCCTTCAAATTAGGTCCACCACTAACAAGGTAGGCCCACTCTAATTTTGCACTAAAAAAATTAGAGCATTTTTCTTTGAGAAGTGTATACTTTCCTCAACAATTGAAGAAGAAAAATTTAGAGAAAATGTGAGAGACGTGTCGGCCATCACTAGCTTGGATGAGAGAAGGATGAGTTATCTTGGTTGTGAAAAAAAGTTAAAGTGTATCCCAAAAGCATGCATGCCTTTAACTCAAAACTTGCCCCTAAACCTTCAAAGCATGCAATTTTATTTGGTCTTGTAACAATTACAAAGCCCATTGACTTTAATTTAAATGTCTCAAATAAATTTGAGATCAATTAAACATTACTTGAATTTACTCAAGCTCACTAGTTTAATAATTATTTCTAATTGAGCTCTATAAGACCCAATGTTATTTAATTAATTCAACACTTGAATTAATTTAATTATTTGGACTCTACTAGGTCCACTAGTGTTTAATTAATTCAACACTTTAATTTTATTTAGTCCATAATAATATTTATGAAAATCACAATTTTTCAACTACATTATTTATTTGAGTCATCTTTTAATTTAGGAGCACTTCCATAAATTAAAGTTACATTCCTCAAAATTTTCTTATAGAAGTCATACTTCTATTTTTTTTTTTTGCGCTTATAAATTTCTTTATAAGCCGTTCATTACATTGAACTATTTTTCCTTCTCAATGGGATCTAGAAAGTTAGCACTTGTCTGACCCTCAATGGTTCAATGATACAACTAGCCGTGGGTTCACATCTCATGTGATTCGGGACTAAATAAGTCCTTATATGAGCATACCCAAGTTGCTCCATTCTTAATTATAAACTCCTTGATAATAAGAACAGCAGAACTCAAGTATGATATTACCCAACCAATCATGTTAAATGCCTAGCAGCATCGCTTACATGATTCCCTAGGTATCAAATGATAGAGCTTGTAAGAACCATTCCATTCTGGCTAGCATACAGTACGGTTCCTTCAACTCATATATCTCGATCGATTTGACAATTATTGGTATATCGAGAGCTGTCAAAGAATCGATACTATGTGTCATGTCGTAGTTGCATCAATGTTGTAATCTAAGAAACCCCTTTTTTAATTACCACCAACACTCTGATCAGATATTTCAAACTACATAGACATGAGATCACGTAGGATATCCATACCCGAAGGTAATCGGTGAATTCCCTACTACAATGCATAGACTCCTATATGTTTCAACAGAAGGTGGAGAACTGAAATTGGAAGGCTATACCGACTCTAGCTTCCAAAGCGATATCGCTGACTTGAAGTCAACTTCTAGGTTCGTATTCATGCTCAATGGTGCTGCTGTCTCTTGGAAGAGTTCCAAGCAAGACATTACTGCGGATTCCACCACTGAGTCCGAATACATTGATGCATCAGCTGCAGCAAAGGAGGCTGTTTGGATAAGGAATTTTGTCCAAGAGTTGAGCGTCATTCCTAATGGAGTTGCTCCTGTCCCGGTGTTTTTTGACAACACGGGAGTTATAGCTCAAGCAAAGGAGCCAAGGTTTCATCAGAAATCCAAACACGTATTGAGAAAGTACCACGTCCTCCGAGAGATCGTCGAATGAGGAGAAGTGTCAATTGACAAAGTCGACTTTGCAGATAATGTTGCTGATCAGCTAACTAAGCCTTTATCTGGACTATTATTCGAGAAGCATCGTGAATCGATGGGTTTGAAGCATATGGGTAGTTGGCTCTAGTGCAAGTGGGAGATTGTTAGAGTAGGTGCCCGTCAAGCCAAGTGTTGGTCGAGGGTTCGTGTTGAAACTCTATGTATAAACAATCTTTCTTTAATAATATTTGAAATTATTGTTTTGGCACATCTTTATATGTATACCCATGGTAGTTGCATAGATAAAGTCTTTGAATATACAAATAGTAGAAAGAATATGATATGCTCATATGATGAGTATCATGAAACTCATATTTGCAATACTGTATATTCTAAAAGTTCTTAGTCGATTCAGCCGCAACTAAGAAAGATATAGGCCGCTCGAGTTCGAGACTAGTATCTGCGATGTGAGTACCATGTTTCATTGGTAGGTGACATTGTGATGTCCGAACATGCAAATAGTTGCTCCTTGTAGAGTGCATTAACAACCCTCCATAAAGGACTTTCCAAGTGGTTCTCAGTTATCGAGTGGAAACGTCCTAGTTTATGGTTGTACACCATTAGTCCTTATGACCCGGGACAACATTGAGACTCTATATGCTAGCATTGCACTTTGACTTGTTTACCGACTCATATGGGGTCATCATGTGGCAAGGTTTGGTGTTTTATCGAAACATAGGTAGGATTGCAAATAGAGGAAACTGGTCCTCAGTTGAGGGTTCAATTGGGACTGCTTTCAGTGGTACTGCCTTGATAGGCTGTTGGGCTCTTGACTGCAACAGTCTTTCAGTTGGAATGGTCTCAACTGCAGCAGCAAGCTTGGTCTTCAAAGTCCGTGGCTGCTTCACGACGTTGTGAGATGGAGTCCTCTCAGAATCAGCCTCACTGACAATCAGTTTGCGCTTGATTGTCTTCTTCTGAGTCTCTTTCCGAGCCTTCTTGACTGACTTGGGAGCTCCTTCCATCCCAATCTCCTTCTTTACTTCAATAAACTTCTCAGGAGTCATGTCCAGTTTTTGCTTGGGAAGCTGGACATTCTTGGCATTGAAGATCTTTAGTTTTGATAATTTCTCAGAATCATCAGTTACCACTCCTTTAACTTTCACCACATGGATGAGCTGCACAGCAAAACCTTTTGATTGCTAGGAAGATTGGAACATCTTTCTCAGGATGTTGAATATAATGTTCTCCAGTTCATCTTCCGGCCAGCCATGATAGCAGTCATGGCCTGAAACTTTTCCAAAGTCAGTGCAGCAAAGGATCCAGCCTTTGCCAAAATTCCTTTCGCTACAATATCAGCCAGCTGTTGTATCTCTGGCATCAATTCCTTCTTTGGATCAGAAACCTTGATTTTCCGACCATTAGCAGAAAAGGTAGTTTGCATCTCCTCAATATCGGAGGCCTTCACTTCAGAAAGATTGATTAGCACATCAACAGGCAGTTGGAAGAGGTTGCAGAAGGACTCCTCCTCAATGATCAGCAACTGACCATTTACAATAGATGCTATGCTGTCGTCTTGTGTAACATAGTCCGCTGGAGTAGATATCCTGAATCTCTTTGGTGTGAATTTATTGAGAAGATAATCCCAAGAATGGTTTCAAACCAGCTGCTTCCAGTTTCAGAAAGATATTTTTGACTTCTTCGTCTTTCACAGTGAAGATAGAGTCAAAATCAATCGCCATAGCGTTCATCTCATGAGCAGGAATTTGGTTGGCCATTTGAGTAGCTTGAAATCTGCGAAACAAATTTGCTTCAATAGAATTTTTCTCTGGATGCTTGAATGTGGGCATAAATGAAAAACTGAAATGAAGCGGGATATAGTACATATGTATGTACTCTTCAAATTATTGGATACGTGTCAGTCCAGAAAATTTTGAATTAACAACGTGTGTAAGTGTGATAAAAACGTGTGTAGAATATGAATGGATTGAGTGGGTCCACGTTTCAAAATACTAATCAATTAAAGACAACATTTAATGCTTCGACAAACAGTCACTTCATTTAATATAGAATATTATTCGATTTATCATTTAACAAAATGATAAGATCAGTTAGGTCAGCAGCTGAATGACCAGTTGAGAACTTAGTCAGTTCAGTTGAGGACCAACTGACTATTGTCTTCTCAGTTAACTTTTCAAATCGACATTTCTCCTTAATAAATGCATATAATCAAAAGTGAGGGTAGGAGAAACTCAGTGTATATGAGTCAAAAGACGGTTCAGTTGACTTGAATCTCTTCATCTTCTTCAATATTAAATGAGACATGTCTATAAGTAAGATGAAAACAATGTTAGATAATAACAATTCAATATGTCGAGTTTTTCTGGTTTGTCCAGTGAGTCTGGTTAGATCATTTCAGATGCTTGTAGCGGAAATCATCATATTTTAACACAAAGGGCACGAGAATCGGAAGATGTGAAGAAAGACATCGAAGAGTTCGTCTTGTTGAAGGTGATGTCTTCTTGGATTAAAGTCCACGAACTTCAGTCTATTAGAAGACACGGTCCAGTTCCCAGTACTCAACCAAGAGCTGTAGCATGAAAGTATTTCAGGCATTTTAACGTCTGACACGTTTCATAGCTTGTCACTGATATAGTTCTGTAGCATGTGATGCTGTGGAAAGAATGGCATCAGCTTGAGAAGGTCTCTAATTTTGAATTTTTTCAGAGAACTGCATAGCCAAGAACTTGTAAATTGGTTAAATGATTGGCAAGAAGCTATAGGGAGGCAGCTGAGTAATGTTGTATGAATTCGATTACATACGTAATAAAATCATGTTTTGCATCATTGTTGACTCTTTACTTTCTGCAAAAACTGCACTTATATCAGTTGATAAATAGTTAACTGACTAAATGCAATAACTGATTAATCAATAACTGACATCAATTAACAGACTGTTAATGAACTGAACATATGAACTGATGAGTGACTTAACTGAAATCAGCTGATAATCATTTAAATAACAAACTGAATGAACAACAACTGACAAAACAACAATAAAAATGATTAAGATAAATCAATTAAACTAATTGCGAAAGTGAGAAAGTTTAGTCTCAACCAATGGTTTGGCGAAGATGTCAGCGGCTTGTTGTTCAGTTGACACATATTCCAGTCTGATAGCTTTCTTCAGAGCAATGATCTCTGAAGAAATGATGTCTGATATCAATGTGCTTGGTCCTTGAATGAAGAACTGGATTATATGTAATTGCAAGTGTACTTGTATTGTCACAAAATATTGGAGATTCTTTAGCATCAACTCCATAATCTTTCTGTTGTTTCTGAATCCGGAGCAGTTGGGCACAACAGCTTCCAGCAGCAAGGTATTCTGCTTCAGTTGTAGAACTGGCTATGGATGTTTGTTTCTTGCTGAACAAAGAGATCAGTCTGTCTCCTAGAAACTGATATGATCCACTGGTGCTTTTACGATCTAGCTTACATCCTGCATAATTTGCATCTGAATATCCAACTAAATTGAAAGAAGAGTCTTTAGCGTACCATAATCTCACATTTTGAGTGCCTTTTAAATATTTTAAAATTCTTTTGGCAACAGTAAAATGTGATTGCTTAGGATTTGCTTGAAATCTAGCACACATGCAAACATCAAACACAATATCAGGACGACTAGCAGTTAGATAATATAATGAACTTATTAAACCTCTGTAGAGTGACGTCTCAACTGATATTCCCCTTGATCATTGTCCAGTTTAACTGATGAACTCATGGGAGTGCTTGCAGCAGAACATGTTTCCATGCCAAATTTCTTGAGCAATTCCTTCGTGTATTTGGTCTTACTGATAAAGATACCAGTTTCCAGTTGTTTCACTTGCAGACCTAGGAAGAATGCCAGTTCACCCATCATGCTAATCTCAAATTTTTCATGCATTAACTTGACAAATTTCTCACATAATTTGGGGTTAGTTGACCCAAATATTATATCATCAACATAAATTTGCACAAGTAAAATATGATCATTTTTAGAAAATTTGAACAAGGTTTTGTCAACTGATCCAACAGTAAACTCATGATCAATGAAGAATTTTGAAATTGTCTCATACCAAGCTCTTTGAGCTTGTTTAAGACCATATAAAGCTTTGTTCAAATGATAGATATGATCAGGAAAAGAGTGATTGATAAAATCTGGAAGTTGTTCAACATACATTTCTTCTTGCAACTGACCATTCAGAAATGCACTTTTTACATCTATTTGATAGAACTTGAAGTTCTTGAATGATTCATAGGAAAGGAACATTCTGATTGCTTCCAGTCTTGCAACTGGTGCATACGTTTCATCGTAGTCAATTCCTTCTTCCTGTCTATATCCTTGTGCTACCAATCTTGCTTTATTGCGTGCAACTGAACCATCTTTGTTCAGTTTATTTATGAATACCCATTTTTGTACCTATAATTGTTTTACAAACTGGTCTTGAAACTAAGTCTCGGACATTGTTATGAGTAAACTGATTTAACTCATCTTGCATTGGACTTAATAGTTAGGATCAGCAAGAGCCTCATCAGTTTTCTTTGGTTCGAGTTGTGAGACAAAAGCAGAATGAATAAACAAATTAAGCATTTGATTTCTTGTTCTTATCGGGTCAGATGAATTACCTATAACCAATTCTGGTGGATGTGATTTCTTCCATCTGAGTTCATTATGTGTTGCTTCCATGTCAGCAACTGCTTCTGTTGGCAACTGAATGTTTTCAGTTTCAGTTGGTAACTGAATATCATCTGTTTGCTCCACCAACTGATTATCAGGAGCAGGTTCCTGTTCAACTGATTGATCTAAAATTTCCGGTTCAGGTGTTTGAAGGATGTTTCGATTGATATGATTTTCTTCTTCATTTTCAATTTCCAACTAATTATGTAAATCGATCAACTAGCTCAACTGGATCAGTTGGCTTATCAGTTAGTACAGTTTCATCAAAAACAACATGGATCGATTCTTCAACATTTAAAGAATTTTTATTAAAAACTCTATATGTTTTGCTAACTGAATAATATCCAAGAAATATTCCCTCTGCAGATTTAGCATCAAAGACTTTTAAATTATTTTTACCATTATCAAGAATAAAACATCTGCAGCCAGATATATTGATATAGGAAAACAAACTTTTTCTTCCATGCCAGATCTCATATGGTGTTTTCACATTATTTTTATTAATCATTGATCTATTCTGAGTGTAACATGCAGTGTTTACTGCTTCTGAACAAAACCTTTGAGCAATACCAGAATCAACAAGCATTGTTCTAGCAGCTTTTTTGAGGGTCCGATTTTTTCTCTCAGCTACAACATTTTCCTGAGGTGTTCTAGCTGCTGAGAGCTCATGCTTGATTCCAGTATTTTCTATAAATTTTGAAAGATTTTGATTGATGAATTCAGTCCCTCCGTCAGACCTTATTCGATCAATCCCAACTGATTTTTCATTTAAAAATCTTTTGAAGAGCTTAATTAGTTGTGCAGCAGTTTGGTCTTTTGATTTGAGAAAAATTACCCTAGTAAATTTTGAGAAGCCATCCACAACTACTGGGGTGTATTTCATTCCCCCTAAACTCATGACTGGTATTGGACCAAAAAGATCCATGTGCAACAGTTCTAAGCATTGGGAAGATGATTTACAACCTCGGTTTTTGAATGAAGATCTTACTTGTTTTCCAAACTGATATGCTGAACAAATTTTATCTTTTGAAAAATGTATTTTGGGCAAACCAGTTACAAGATCTTGGTTACACGGATAAACAACAGATTTAAAGTTTAAGTGGTTATTACCACAATGATTTACAGTTAGTATGACCTCATCAGTTGAGTCTTTAACTGAACATGTGTGTCTGTCAAACTGAACTGAGAAATTATTGTCTCATAACTGACTGATGCTAATCATGTTATACTTCAAATTATCAACAAGTAATACATATTTAATTGTAAAGTTATCATGGATAAGCTTATCCTTACCCACAGTTTTACTTTTGGAGTTGCCTCTAAAACTGATGTTTGGTCCAGTATACTTGATCAGTTGAGATAGCAAATTTGCATCTCCTGTCATATGTCGCGAACATCCACTGTCTAGATACCAAGTTGATTCTTTTGTTGTACCTGTTACCTGCAATCACACACAATATATAACTTTGGTACTCATATTCATTTGGGTCTTAAACTGATTAATCCTTTAGGAACCAAGACTTGACTCAGTCTAACTGGTTACCCAGTTGTTGTGTTCCAAATGGTATTTCTCGAATTTTTAGCAGTATGTGTGTGATGTGAGGATGAAATAGTATCAATTATTTCCTTTTCAACTGACTGTTCTTTTGCTACCGTTTTTGAACTGGCTTATAGTTGTGATAATTGTAATAGTCATTCCTTGAGTACTTATATTTGTAACTGAATAGTTTAGGAGACCAGTTTCTTTTATCAGTTGAACTCTCTGAGCTATATCCAATGCCATATTGTTTGCCTTTGTTCTTACTTTCAGTCGATTGAACAGTTGGTTTATTTGATTCTGAATGTTCATTTACCATGGTTATTTTTAGAAAGGTAATGTAGTTTCTTTTGTTATTATTCAACCTTGGTTGAGTATCACTTGCAGAGTTTTCAATATTGCTGTTAAAACATAAACTAGTTTTATCAGTAGCTGATTTCTGAGAATTCTGCATTTCAGTAATGTAACTGAGGACTTGTTCCAAGCTTGAATCAGTTTGGTATTTTTTGAAATCTCAGTTTTTAACTGACATGTCAAACCTTGGTTCTCAATCAGTTCGGCATTTTGCTTCGCAATCTCCCCTTTTAAATTCAACACTTCAACTGACTTATCAGTTTCAGTTTTATTATCGTTGGGATCATTTTGCTCAGCTTTGACCTTCTCAAATGATCGAGAAAGTTTATGATACTCATTTACCATGTCATGCAATGTGGTAATGATTTCCTCACAAGTGAAATCAATAGAGCTAAAGTCAAATACCTGCTCACTTGCTGAATCAAGTTCAGCATCATCTGCCATCAAGCACTTGACTTCTTCTTCATCATCACTTGAGCTGCTTGGGATCTCTGGTTCTGACTCATCACGATCAGTTTCAGCCCATTTGATTTGCTCTCTTCAGCCAAGAGCACTTCATGTTTCTTTTTGGATGATCTCTTGTCATCCTTAGTCCTTCCCCTGTGCTCATAGGGCTTCTTTGCCTTTTCAGTTGATTCTCGACTGTCCTTCTTTGGCTTAGGACAGTCTGCTATGAAATGACCTGATTTGCCACAATTTTAGCAAAAATAGGATTCTTCTTTGGATTGGTTCTTCTGGTATTGCTTTTGGAAGTTTCCTCGATTCTTCCTCATAAACCTCTCAAATGTTTTGATAAACAATGACATGGCATCATTGCTAAGTTGATCAGCAGATCTGTCAGTTGAATTAGTTGGTTCATGTCTGACAACAGTTAAAGCCGCTGTGGCAGCTGGTTTAGAAGGTTCCCCTTCTCTGGTCTGTAGTTCAAATTCAGATGCCCTTAGATCAGCAAATAGATCATGTAGTTCAACTTTGTTAAGATATTTTGATTCACGCATAGCCATGGTCTTGACAACCCACTCTTTGGGAAGACCTTTTATCACCTTCAGAGCCACATCTTTATTTGAGTACACTTTTCCAAGTGCATTCAGTTCATTGATGATGCAGCTGAATATTTCATCATACTCGTGCATAGACTCTCCAGCTTTCATCATGATATTATCAAATTTTTGAACAACAACTGATAGCTTGTTCTCCTTCGTTTGTTCATTTCTTTCACACAGCTGGATAAGTTTTTCTCATATCTCTTTGGCCGTTTTGCACATTTTGATTTTGCTGAATGTGACTTTGTCCAATGTTTTGTATAAAATGTCCTTGGCCACATTGTCTAGATTGGATTTCCTTTTGTCCTCAGTTTTCCATTCATCTCGGGCTTTTCTATTCGATGAGGTGTCCCGTCAGTAATGGCAACTGCAGTGTTTGCTTTTAGAATCTTCATGGGATCATCAATGATGACATACCACATGTCATCATCTTGTGCAGCTAAATGAGCCTGCATTTTTATTTTCCAATCGTTAAAGTTTTCTCTGGAAAACATCGGTATCTTGTTGAATGAAGACATATTGATTAGTTGTAAGTAAAAATATTCTGAGACAAGATTCAACTGCTCTGATACCACTTGTTAGGATCCGTTGATAGGTAGAAATGTGTTTAGAATGGGGGGTTGAATAAACACTCACGATTTTTATAACCTTTTCGAATGAAGTATCAGTTTTGTGATAAAATGAAACTTAGGAATCTTGTCAATCGATGACAATCAGTTTAACTGAATATAGTTGCGGAAATAAAGTGACTGAAATATAGAATAAATGAGTGAAGTAATAACACAAAGATTTATGGATGTTCGGATGTTGAATAACTCCTACGTCACCCCTTTTATCACAAGGATATGATATGAACTAAAAGACTTTGATTAATACAAAACTTGTATAGACCCACTTCAGTTTGTATTAACACTGCCAAAACTGAAACTCTTAGTTAACAACAATTTTCACAGTTCTTGGACTGGACTTAGCACAACTGATCTAACTTAGATCAAATAAATAATACAATAGTTTGTGCTAGTAAGCTCAAATATTAGCCTCAAAAGCTACGAATAATTCTGATAAGTGTGAGCTTTTCTGAATCTCAACTGAGAGTAATAAATTCAACAGGGTAACAGCAAGCTTGAGAGAATAGATGAATCGTATCAGCAAGAGTTGTTTCTCAACTACTCTTCTCGCCTATTCATAGGCTTTCTTCCAACGGTAACATTAAATATAATTTGAATCTTTATATCCACTGATTGCCAAGTCAATATACTTCTGACATTTTTACACTGTAGACTCTGAAATGCGGCGTTCCACTACGATTCACAGTTTGATTTGTACTATTGTCGGTTGAATGTCCTTTTCAACTGATGACGTGTTCAGCTGAAGGATCGGCTGATAAGCACTCGCTGGTAAGCTCATAACTGAATATATCAACTGATCAGTTTCCAACTGATCAGTTAGTTGTCTTCCAAAGTCCAGTTCTGTTCAGCTGATCAGTTTCCAACTGATCAGTCAGTTGTAATTTCAGTTCAGTTGCCTTCGATAATTTGCGCATTATTCTTCAGTTAGGCAACTGTCAGTTCGTGATCGGTTAGTTCAATAGATTTAATCTTTTAGTTTGTCAAACCACCGAAATTAATTTTCCAACAGATATTGATAACGTAAAGTCTTATATTGGGGTAGTGCAGTTCTAGCATTTCTATACCGTGAGTTGTGTAACGCGTCATGTATAGAGAAGACTACAATGGCTGGACCTTTATATATCATGTAGGTATAATTAATATAATGTGATTATTTAACAAAATTTTTTTGTTAATTTTATTGATCTATTTTTATTACTATAAGTAGATATGGGCATGGAGCAGGATTAAATGTGTTAACCCCGATCGAGATGGGTTAACATTAGTTGTAAATCTCATTGATCCATATACTATTATTCCAGCTTCTCCATATGATGCACGGTAATATTTAAAAATTATTGTGGTAATTTCAAATATATCTCTTATAATTTTTTGATATATAATTGTTTTTGTTAAATTGTAGGTGGAAAATTGGATTTAGTTGCACACATTTGCCAACACATGCTGTAAGAATTATAAGGGATTCTCTAGATCATATGAAACATAATGAGGGATTCTCTGACGACTCTAACCGAATAATCCTTCACTAACGCATAATTTACCTCCATCCGGATTGTAGTAGCTTGTTCGTATTCCAGAAGGTACATCGACAGAATCAGGAGGCTCTTCCCCAAAATTTTTATTGAAAAATGATGGCATTTCAAAAGTGTTTGAAAGAAATGGTACGGTCTGCCTCTGTAATGTGTCACGAGGTGGTTTCCGAGACGATGTCCCCTCATCAGGATTTTTAAAAAATATTCACTTCATCTTCATCATTCACTTCTTCTTCAGACTCGCTATATGACATATGGGGTTCAGAATCACTCCTACAAATATCATCATTAGTATCCAGATCCGGAAAACGAGCACTCGTATTTAATGTTGGATTTGACCAATATGGAGTAGGATTTTGTTCCGACGATACATTGATAAATTGATCCCAAGACCCACTTACGTCATTGAAATTTATATTACCGAATCCTCCAGTAACTCGGGGAACATAAGATTCTACATCCTGGAAACCACCATATGTAGAAGTACCGGGTTGGTTATTGAAACCTGAATCGGATGCATGTGAAACGTAGGATTCAGGATCATCAAATCCAACATGATGCTCAATTTCATTTTCTTCCACAATAAATGAAACATATGCATATTGTCACATTGCATTATAAACTGTAAAGCATCATCATCAACGTGAAAGAAATATTATGGAGTGCAGTAAATGTGAATTTTTTTAAAAAAATTTGAAATAATTTTTAAATATTAAATTAATTATAAAAAAAACCCGCTACTGTGCCCAACTGCTCTGAATTCAGCAACAACTGAAATATTATGGAGTCGTTGCAAAAGAATCACCAATCTTCTGTGATAATACAAGCACCATTGTGATTACCTACAATCCAGTTCTTCACTCTATAACTAAGCATATTGATGTCAGACATCACTTCATCAGAGATCATACTCTTAAGAAGGAGATCGGACTGGAGTACGTCTCAACTGAACAACAAGAGACGGACATCTTCACCATGCCATTACTCGAGACTAAGTTTTCTTATTTTCGAAATAGTCTTGGTTTAATTGATTTGTTTTAGTCCTGTTAACATTTTTATATGTTAATTTGTTGTCAAGTGTGAATGCAGGAAATAATAAAGCAGTAGGCTCAATTGCTCTCTTCAAGCCCAAAACTCAAGCCCGTTAACATGTTGATTAAAATTATAAATAGGTATCTATGGCTTCTTACACCGCACATTTCACTTCAAATCAGCCGAAACACACAGCACACACACACACACACACCATATTTTTAGAAATAAGGGAGGAAGAAAAAGCTAAGATTCTTCATTGTCCGATTGTCCATCTTCGCACCCTCGCCAACGATTGAGTATTCGGGTGTTTTAAATGCAAAGGCACGTTTTCTAAACCCCTTTTAAGCATCATTCAAATCATAATATGCATGTTTTAATTGTTTATGCATGAAAAATATGTTTGTACAATTGGTTCAACATTTTGTCAAATATTTTCAAAGTTTCAACGATTTAATGCTTGGTTTTGAAACGTTATGATTCTCGAGGATGAAGCTGCCAATATAAGATGAAATATGAATTAATTGAAGTGAAAACAAAGCTAGAAAATCGAGGTGAAGGCCAAGGTAAAGAACCGAGGGTCTTCTTGGAAACTGGCGGATAGTGTGTCTGTTGGTGGTTCAAGGGGGTCGGCTACTGTGCATGGGGCATTGGGTCTCGGCCAGGGCTGGTTCAGGTGCATGGTCGGTCTTGGTCTAGGGCTGGGTTGGGTCCTATGGTGGCTAGGGTTCGAGGGAGTGGCTAGGGAAGAGTCATTGTTAACTAAGACTCTCCCCCACGCATGCAAGGGGTGTTTCGCGAGAAGGGAAGCTTGCGGCTGGCCTGGGGGTAAGCTAGGCTAGTCCATTAGGGTCCAAGGAAGGTGGTCATGAGTCGGGTCATGGGCAGGGTGGCTCAAGTGGGCTCAAGCAAAACGTGGAAAAAGCAACTCGCGCAGCTTGTTCTGGTTGCAGGTCTTCACGCGTGGGTTCAGGGGTCAAGGCTGGGCTTGGTTAGGTCTAGGCGTGGTACAAGGTTGGTGAGGGTCAGGTGGGCTTGGTGGTGGCTCGGCTTGAAGATTCCTAGTTAGCCAAGAGTCCTAGGTGAGAGAGAAGGGTCACGTGCGGCTTTGTGTCTTCTGTCCGGGAGAGTTGCGTGAGCTAGGTCATGTCCTAAGGGTCGGGGTGGTTATAAGGCTTCCTAGATGGGTTGTCTATTTTTTGGCTTGAGGTGGCTCGGGCATAGCTCGAGTAAATTGGGAGATGGCTCGGTGTGTTCGATTGGGGATCATATTTCGAATTTAATAAAGAAATATTGTAACCATGGCTCCACTGGGATGGTTCATGACTCACAAAGGTATATTAGGTATTAAAAATTTATGTTTAAAATTTGGGAGGAAAATATTAAATTTTGAATTTATTCGGGAATTAAACGCCTCAAAAATAGTTAAATAAAGAAATAATCAAAAAGTCTCGAATTAAGACAAATAAAATTATGAAAATTTAGATTTTAGCTTAAATAATTATTTGGGATAATCTCATGTCATTAGTGTAAGAAAAAGATAAAAATCAAGAAATATTACTTCTCTGGACAAAGCAGTCATTTTACACTTGAGTAATTTATAAAAGCTTAGCAGGTTTCCAAAGGATAATAACACTTGTTAAATGATATTTTATGATTTAAAATGATTATTTTTATGAAAATATGATATTTTATAATTTATGGTAAAGCTGTGGAATTTTTGTAGAACCCGTAAATTGGACTGCATATAAGCCATGCATAATTTCTAGTATTTAAATAAAATGATTTTATCGTATGAGTATTTAAATTATTTTCTTTAAATTTATTTATTTTACGCAGTAGTTTAATTGTTATCTTTTCAGTTAAATAAGTGAGGTCGGACTGGAGATGTAGTATTGAGATAAGTTAATAAAGACTTATTTAAGAAGTGGTAATTTAGCATGTTAGTAAATATATTTTAAAAAGCTGGCATGCATGCAAGTTATTAAACTTCTTTGGTATTTTATTTAATTGTTTTTAAAGCATTATATGCATGTTTATTTCATTAATTTATGTTTAATTATTTTTATGCATTTTAGACATAATTCATGCATGATAGGATTTAATTTATGAAATTCATGCATTAGAATTTCTAGATGCATTTCACGTTCAAACGAGGATCGGAGACCGGAGAATTTTCAGGAAAATTATTTTATTATACGATTTATTTTTATAAATTAAGATAAGGTATTTTTAAGGGTATTTCTCAAAAATGGGATTTTATTTGGGTATTTTTACTCGCAGGACTTTATTTTTTACACAAATTTCATCGAATCGGGAGACTTTTTAATGGTTCGGCTATTATTTTCAAAATCTTTCCAACTCGAAATATTTTTCAGAAAAGTGTTTGGGCCTAATGGGCCTACCCATTAGTTTATTGGGCTTAAAACCCTTTAAAACTTTTAAAAAATGCATTTTTTTATGGCCCATGAACTAATTATTATCTATATAATTAGGCCCTAATCACCCAATTAACCCTAAACCTAGTGCTTTACTCCTTCACCCAACCGACACCCCACTCAGAATTCCTCACCATCTCGAGATTCTCAACAGCAAAGCTCAAGGACCTTCGGCCATTGCAATCCTGGCTTAGCCCAATTCTCACGGCGTTGTTTCTCCTCATTCTCCTCGAGTCTTTGCATCATAAGGCACGAATTTTTACCTTTATTTCTGCATCATCCAAGCCTTATACTATCGTGTGTATGTATATGTATGAGGGTTTTTGGATCTAGCCATGTGCAGGGGAGTTTTCATCTTTTTGTTCAAATACATGCATCATGGGTTCACTACTCACGTTTTCTGTGATCTGTGTTGTAAAGGGGCTGCTGGTGTAGTGTTTCAAAGTTGTTTCTGTCAAGGGTTCGAGTAGTGTAGCTGCTGGAGGCGTGGTTGGTCGAGAGGGTGAGAATACATGCTGGATCGGTGAGCTTGAAAGGGTATCAGGTAGGTCGTGAGTTGGGGAGAGAGGCCACCGGCGTCAGCGTGATTCCAGGCGTTGGACATGCCCCTGAGGGGTACGAACCACGACCTGGGAGAGCTCTAATCCCTCTGGTCCGAACTCTCGAACAAGCACGATCGAACCTAGCATGAGGGAACTCGCGGTGTTGGCGTTACTGCTTCTAGCGTGTAGGCGGGTAGTGCAGGCTGTATGGGGCTGGGTTCTTGGTGCTGGTAGACTCCTTGGGGTCTGGTCTAAGTCCACAATAGGCTGGCTAGGGCTGGAGCCATCGGCTTGAGTGTAAGAGTGGGGTTTGTGTGCTAGTGGTTCAGTTAGAGGAGAGGGGTGAGCTGCTGGATTTTTCAGCGGCTGCCCAGGGGAATTCGAATGCCTTAAAAAGCTGGGTTTTGGGTTCTTTAGAGTCCTTTAAGTGTTTTTAAGTCACGGTTTAAGTTTGGTAAAATTTTGGTTAAGTTTCGGGTTGATTCGGGCTTAAAACGGGACTCCGGTCCAAGTTTTAAAACGAATCCATTAAGTTTGAGTTTGGGCTCGAGTTTAAGTATAGGAATATTATTAACAATGTTTTTGGATATTTTAAGGAGTTTGGTAATCTTCGGGTCAATTTTAGAGGTCCAGGGTTGAAACGATAATTTTTGGGTTTCGAGGGGCAAAACAGTCATTTTTCACCCGGGATGAAATTTTGGTCAAGGCAACGCCCTGAACACAAATCATGATATTTTTAAATGTTCATGCATCACGTTTACGATTTTTACGCTATAATAATAATTATGGTGCATGCTTGGTTTAAAGGGATTAAGAGAGAAAAAGTAAGAAAGTGAAGAGCACTCCGTCTCCGCCGCGCCGCGTCGTTATTTCGTTTGTTTTCTGTCAAAACAAACCAATGCATGTTTATATCTTCTTTCACTCTTCAATCAAGCCATATAGATATTTTTAAATATCGCAAGTACATGATTTTAATGCAAGAAGACCGAAATTGTTCATATTTAATTATGTTATTTAATTATATTACGTGCAAAAATATTCATTTTGAGATTTATGCGATATTGCTTGTGGTCACTTTACTATCAGTATTAAATCCGGTCCCCAGTATCGGTCCGGTCACCAGTTACCGGTTAGTTCAGTTGTTTCACCCAGTACTGTGGCAGTAGTCTGATCAGACGTAAATCCGATCCCCAGTATCGGTCCGGTCCCCAGTATCGGTCAGCTCAGTTCAGTTCAGTTCAGTTCAGGGACCACTTGCATAGACCATAATCTCACCAGAAAATTTATTACAAGTTATTTCAGTACAGGGCTCCAAGGAGCAAACATTTTTACCATGAGTTTTTCAGTTCATCTATGCACGTATTATAGTTGCTCATGATAAATTATTTTCACGATTATGCCTCATGACATGATAATTTTACTCCCATGCAAATTTTACTATGCTATTTACTCGTTATTTACGATATATGCATGTTGAGTCTTTAGACTCACTAGACTTGATTGTTGTAGGTACTGATGATGTCGGGACCGAGGGCGGGAACCAGTGAGCTAGCTTGGGTCGGCAGTAGTGGCACCCGAGGACCTCAGTTTCAGCACTTGCCATTTTATTTTTAATGCTCAAACATTTTATCTCTTGTTGAATTATTTTAAATTGTTACTTTGCAAACATTAAATTCTTCCGCTGCTATTTTTCAACATTAAACACTATTTAACAGTTTATTTTAAGAATTTGATACTTCATTTAGTTTAAAAGAAAATTTTTAAATTTCCCGCAAATTTTCAAGTAAGGATTTTCGGGCCGTTATAGCTGGTATCAGAGCCTATGTTCCTGTAAAGGGTTCTACTACTACTGATCTCGAGAAGCTCACGAAGTCACGTCTTCGGTCTGTAAGTTTCACATTTATGCATTTTATTTAAAGCAGGAATTATTTTAACCGCATGTTCTCATGAATTATTTTTACGTTCGGATTTTAATTGTTCAGTATTTATTTAAAGTTAAATAAATTATGGAATTATGCATGTTGGTTACGTTTGGGCTATGTATGGAACATTATGCCTCCTAGACGCATCCTTGAGCGCACGAGAGATTATGAGCGCCGTCATGAGAACGGTGAGCATCAGAGGCAGGAGGGAAATGCACCTCCACCCCCACCGGACATTAATAAGAATTTCGCTATTGGGCATTAGGAGAGGTCGTAAATTATTTGACTATATCAATTTTTGGGTTAGTAGTACTGATGTTCTACTTATGGGCCATAAGTTAAACTTAAAAAATTATGAATGTTTTCGGGACTTGTAGAATTTGTAAGAAATTAATGATGGTTCGTGGTTGCTTGTTGAATTAAATTTTTGAGGATTTCATGTAAGGATTAATGATTCGAAGACTACGACGAGATTTGAAAGTATAAAACATAGAATTTATTTAGGATACATTCTCTACCTAGTTAGATTTAAGGATGGAATTGCATGAATTGAGAATTTTAGAGAACTAATGGTAATAACTAATAATTTGAGGACCTAAGTGTTCTAAGGGACTATTTTTGAATTTACCAAATTTTGGGATTTAATTTTGAGTTCGAGAATTTAAAAGTTTAATGAGGTAAAGATGGAAAAATTTTATGGGGACAATGATGCAAATTTCGAAGAGTTGTAGGGCCAAAATGTAAATTTGGAGAACTGTATGGGCCAGAGTGCAAGTTTCAAAATTTTAAGGATTTAATTGCGAACTTTTGAGGAACACTTGGGCTTTTAAGTATTTATAGAAATGTAAGACGTGTTACGGGAATTAGTTTTGGGTTTAATAAATTTAAGACTATTGAATCTTATGATACGGGAAATATATAAAATGAAATTGGGAATACTGAGGACTCATGGGTAATTATGGAATTTTCGAGATTTAGGAAAAAAAAAATTTGGACGACATTCGAGGAAAGTAAGAATTAATTTTACAATTTTAAGAAATTTGAGAACTTATTTAGTAGTAAGTGAGAATTAAACGGTTTAAATGGTAGGAATTTTCGGTTATTTAGGCTCGAAGGAAATATAGAATATTTAGATATTTGGATTATAATGTATAATGAATGGTAACCAAGGATATTGTATGATGAATCAATCTTAGGCGTGAAAATTTAGGCGTTAGTGAAATAATGTTGTGGCAAATCAAGAATTTAAAATGATGACGATTTAAGGTAAATTTGATCGGTTAGTTAAGTTATAAGGATAAACATTGAGTTAGTAAATTTTGGGAACATAAGTTTGATGTATCACAAGTTTTAGTCATGATCTTAACAGTTAAGATTATACCTTGTGAGAATTTAAATTTTTTAGGAAAGTTGGGTACGATGATGGTTAGTTTAATTTGTAGACGCACTAAGAGCTGAGGTAGACACTCTGTCTTGAGAAATTTTGGAAGTCATTAACAAACTTGGGACTAAACGGATATGTGTATTGAAATTATTATATTCAAAGCTATTTGGATTAGGTAATTTTGAATTTTAAATTTATGGGATATTTGTTCATACGGAAATTTTGGATGAAATGAAAACAAAAGAGAATTAGTGTTCAATATAATTTATCAATTGATGGATATTAAGATTTTTTTTTATCAAGTAAGAAATCTAAAAGCTTGATATGAGGATTCAAGAATTATATGGGTTATAAGTAAAATTGATTTATTAAAGTTAGTCTAATGCTACCATGGGCTAACTTATTAAGTTTATATGCTAGAATTAAGTAAGCATTAAGGATACATAAGAATGAGACACTTGTCCCAATGAGGAAGTCCAGAGTTCTAGGCCTCAACTATTTTGTAATTGGGAAGAGAATAGTTTGTGCAGGTATTTGATGCTAGAAGTGTTGTTATTCAGGTAGAAGGTCGATGTTGTATAATTGAGTTTTATGAATTGACGTTATTCGAGGTTTAAAATTTACAACGATTTCACACCCGGGATGCACTTGTAAATAACAAGTTACGTAAGTTTAGTGCCGTAAGATAAAGATTCGATTCAAGGATTTTAGGCTAATACTACTATGAGGTTGAAATAAGGTGTAACCTTTAAGCGTTCTACTGAGAATAGTAGTCGATCAGTAAATTTTGGTACAAATTAAGGTTTCTTAAGTCGAACCGCATAAATGCTAATATAATAAGTCGATGAATATTACGAGTATAATATAAGAAAAGTAAAGTGCGATAAGTTTGGACATCCATATCTAGTATGAGAAACTGCGGGATAAGTCAAAATTCGGGGCTATAGTTGAATAGAACTAAGTCACAATAAGTTGTTTTAAGTTGCGATTCACAAACGAGGATTTTGGTAGACAAATTTATTTAGGATTGAGGAGACGTAAGGACAGCTTAATATTTATCTTATCAGAGCAACGCATCGGAAGCGTGGATTATTAAGATTCTAGAATTAAGAGTCTAAACTTTATCAAGGATAAGCGAATTTCGAGGACGAAATTTCTTTTAAGGGGGAAGGATTGTAGAACCCGTAAATTGGACTGCATATAAGCCATGCATAATTTCTAGTATTTAAATTAAAATGATTTTATCGTATGAGTATTTAAATTATTTTCTTTAAATTTATTTATTTTACGCAGTAGTTTAATTGTTATCTTTTCAGTTAAATAAGTGAGGTCGGACTGGAGATGGAGTATTGAGATAAGTTAATAAAGACTTATTTAAGAAGTGGTAATTTAGCATGTTAGTAAATATATTTTAAAAAGCTGGACATGCATGCAAGTTATTAAACTTCTTTGGTATTTTATTTAATTGTTTTTAAAGCATTATATGCATGTTTATTTCATTAATTTATGTTTAATTATTTTTATGCATTTTAGACATAATTCATGCATGATAGGATTTAATTTATGAAATTCATGCATTAGAATTTCTATATGCATTTCACGTTCAAACGAGGATCGGAGACCGGAGAATTTTCAGAAAATTATTTTATTATACGATTTATTTTTATAAATTAAGTTAAGGTATATTTAAGGGTATTTCTCAAAAATGAGATTTTATTTGGGTATTTTTACTCGCAGGACTTTATTTTTTACACAAATTTTATCGAATCGGGAGACTTTTTAATGGTTCGGCTATTATTTTCAAAATCTTTCCAACTCGAAATATTTTTCGGAAAAGTGTTTGGGCCTAATGGGCCTACCCATTAGTTTATTGGGCTTAAAACCCTTTTAAAACATTTAAAAAATGCATTTTTTTATGGCCCATGAACTAATTATTATCTATATAATTAGGCCCTAATCACCCAATTAACCCTAAACCTAGTGCTTTACTCCCTCACCCAACCGACACCCCACTCAGAATTCCTCACCATCTCGAGATTCTCAACAGCAAAGCTCAAGGACCTTCGGCCATTGCAATCCTGGCTTAGCCCAATTCTCACGGCGTTGTTTCTCCTCATTCTCCTCGAGTCTTTGCATCATAAGGCACGAATTTTTACCTTTATTTCTGCATCATCCAAGCCTTATACTATCGTGTGTATGTATATGTATGAGGGTTTTTGGATCTAGCCATGTGCAGGGGAGTTTTCATCTTTTTGTTCAAATAAATGCATCATGGGTTCACTACTCACGTTTTCTGTGATCTGTGTTGTAAAGGGGCTGCTGGTGTAGTGTTTCAGAGTCGTTTCTGTCAAGGGTTCGAGTATTGTAGCTGCTGGAGGCGTGGTTGGTCGAGAGGGTGAGAATACATGCTGGATCGGTGAGCTTGGAAGGGTATCAGGTAGGTCGTGAGTTGGGGAGAGAGGCCACCGGCGTCAGCGTGATTCCAGGCGTTGGACATGCACCTGAGGGGTACGAACCACGACCTGGGAGAGCTCTAACCCCTCTGGTCCGAACTCTCGAGCAAGCACGATCGAACCTAGCATGAGGGAACTCGCGGTGTTGGCGTTACTGCTTCTAACGTGTAGGCGGGTAGTGCAGGCTGTATGGGGCTGGGTTCTTGGTGCTGGTAGACTCCTTGGGGTCTGGTCTAAGTCCACAATAGGCTGGCTAGGGGCTGGAGCCGTCGGCTTGAGTGTAAGAGTGGGGTTTGTGTGCTAGTGGTTCAGTTAGAGGAGAGGGGTGAGCTGCTGGATTTTTCAGCGGCTGCCCAGGGGAATTCGAATGCCTTAAAAAGCTGGGTTTTGGGTTCTTTAGAGTCCTTTAAGTGTTTTTAAGTCACGGTTTAAGTTTGGTAAAATTTTGGTTAAGTTTCGGGTTGATTCGGGCTTAAAACGGGACTCCGGTCCAAGTTTTAAAACGAATCCATTAAGTTTGAGTTTGGGCTCGAGTTTAAGTATAGGAATATTATTAACAATGTTTTTGGATGTTTTAAGGAGTTTGGTAATCTTCGGGTCAATTTTAGAGGTCCAGGGTTGAAACGATAATTTTTGGGTTTCGAGGGGCAAAACAGTCATTTTTCACCCGGGATGAAATTTTGGTCAAGGCAACGCCTTGAACACAAATCATGATATTTTTAAATGTTCATGCATCACGTTTACGATTTTTACGCTATTATAATAATTATGGTGCATGCTTGGTTTAAAGGATTAAGAGAGAAAAAGTAAGAAAGTGAAGAGCACTCCGTCTCCGCCGCGCCGCGTCGTTATTTCGTTTGTTTTCTGTCAAAACAAACCAATGCATGTTTATATCTTCTTTCACTCTTCAATCAAGCCATATAGATATTTTTAAATATCGCAAGTACATGATTTTAATGCAAGAAGATCGAAATTGTTCATATTTAATTATGTTATTTAATTATATTACGTGCAAAAATATTCATTTTGAGATTTATGCGATATTGCTTGTGGTCACTTTACTATCAGTATTAAATCTGGTCTCCAGTATCGGTCCGGTCACCAGTTACCGGTTAGTTCAGTTGTTTCACCCAGTACTGTGGTAGTAGTCTGATCTGACGTAAATCCGATCCCCAGTATCGGTCCGGTCCTCAGTATCGGTCAGTTCAGTTTAGTTCAGTTCAGGGACCACTTGCATAGGCCATAATCTCACCAGAAAATTTATTACAAGTTATTTCAGTACAGGGCTCCAAGGAGCAAACATTTTTACCATGAGTTTTTCAGTTCAGCTATGCACGTATTATAGTTGTTCATGATAAATTATTTTCACGATTATGCCTCATGACATGATAATTTTACTCCCATGCAAATTTTACTATGCTATTTACTCGTTATTTACGATATATGCATGTTGAGTCTTTAGACTCACTAGACTTGATTGTTGTAGGTACTGATGATGTCGGGACCGAGGGCGGGGACCAGTGAGCTAGCTTGGGTCGGCAGTAGTGGCACCCGAGGACCTCAGTTTCAGCACTTGCCATTTTATTTTTAATGCTCAAACATTTTATCTCTTGTTGAATTATTTTAAATTGTTACTTTGCAAACATTAAATTCTTCCGCTGCTATTTTTCAACATTAAACATTATTTAACAGTTTATTTTATGAATTTGATACTTCATTTAGTTTAAAAGAAAATTTTTAAATTTTCCGCAAATTTTCAAGTAAGGATTTTCGGGCCGTTATAATTTTTACTGTTAAAAATTCTATTTTTGGAAAGCTATGATATTTTATGCTTTTAAAAGAAATTGAAAAATATTTTGAGAGATGTGAATTGATTGTGACAAATGATATATGATATGTGGGGGGATCCGTTTTAAGAAGGAACGTGGAACTTATGATTTTTTAGGGATATCGTGAAGGACATGGCGCAGAAGGAACCCGTGTACGGGACAAGGCCCTAGCGGGACCCCGACGATTGTATTTCCATGGTGGAGCCTAGTGCCCACCTCCATCGGCAATATGGAGTTGAAGGCTGATCAATCAACAAAAGGATAAAAGCTAGTCACTTTCAATGATCAAATTTCACCCAAAATGATAAAAGATTGAAAGATTTACGATTAAAGGATTTTATGATATGTGATTTATTTATGCTGAAAATGATTTTAAATTGTTTATTTATGCTCAAAAAGATATTTTAAATAAAAGTATGATTTTTAAATACATGTAATTGTATTTATATTATTTGTTACTCATGTTTAGAACGTACTGAGTCATTAGACTCACTAGGTATGTATGATGCAGGATGTGATGATACTATGGGAGGCGCTGACGATTAACTGGATCTAGTGCTGTAATACACTCCGAGGGCCATTTATTTTTCGCACTAGCTTGATAAATAAAATATTTAAAATATTTATGTTAATACTTTTATGAGTGAGTTTTTATGCTTTAATTTTATGTTAGTTGATGTTTTAAAGGTCGAACTAGGAATTTTGGTTAGTTGATGATTTAGAGATTTTACGCATTTGAGATTTCATATGTTAATTTATTATGATTTATGATTATGTTAAGTTATTATTTTTAGCAATTTTCGAGTTTACTAGTTAAAAAAATCGAGGTCGTTTCATTCATCCTTGAAGATGTTTGAAGTACGAGTGATGCAAAGACTCTTATACTTGTTTTCTGTTGCTACTGGTTTCCTCGTGGCAAAAAGCCCTTCCTCGTGTAAGGAATGTAGTTCCTGGATTTTGCTCTAGGTAGACAGCGTCTTTTCAAAAATGTTGTCCTTGATTTTGATCTTCCTTAACTCGATGGACTATTTGAACTCCTCCACCAAGTCGGGTTGCTGGGAAATGCTTGCTTTGTCTGTTGCTGCCTTGAATTATCTTCTGAAATTTTCTAAGTGATCTTGCATCTAACCAGTTTTTTCTTATTTATAGAATCAGATCAATACGAAGAGTTGCAATCATTACTCTGGATAGAGGATATGAAATTATCTCTGTCAACCACCGTCGATTCAATTTCCAATATAAGATTTCTTTTATCTTATTTATTGCATACATTAGGGGGAACGTTGAATTATTATTGGTTAGCTGAAAAGACAATTATCAGTTGGTCTTAAACTGAACTTATTTTGTTTTCAACTGATCGTTCAGTTCTTGACCTAACTGATCTTATCAAATATGTTAATGGATTCTCAATTCGCTTGACATTCCACAATAAATTTTGTGATTTTAAAAATACTTCATTAATCATGTTATTGATTGATTTTAATTGGAAATTTGACCCTTTAGAGTTCAATCAACTCATCTTCTATATTTACATATGAACTACACGTCATATACTCAAATTAATCTCGAACTGCCATGTGTCCAAAAATTTGAACTGTTACAAACATAAACAATCGTGACGCACTCACACAGTTTACTTTACTCTTTTCTAACTCTCGAAAATTCGAACTCTCTGAGCAATCTTTGTTTGCAGAAAATCAAAGCTAATGGCAAACCAAATTCCATCTTTCATTCTCAATGCTATGGCTATCGATTTTGACTCAGTCCTATCTGTATAACATGAAGCTATTAGAAGCGTATTTCTAAAGCTTGAACCTACTGGTTTGAACAAGTTCTTGGGAATCGCAACCTGAGTAATTTATCCAAAGCAAATTAAAGAATTCTATACAAACAGCAAGATTTCATATGACTGCAAAATTAACATGACGGTCAATAATTAACAGCTGACTGTAGACGAAGAGTACTTAAGCGGTCTCTCTGAACTACCAACTGAAGGTTTGTCTCACTTTTCTGAGAATAAACTGGCAGATATTTAAGAAATACAGACTATGTTGTCTGCTGATGGGAAGAATATAAAAGTATTGGACCCAAGAAGGAACTGAAGCCATAAATCCAACTGTTGGCTGATATTGTTGCAAAGGGCATCCTCGCCAAGGTAGGTGCATTCGCTGCCCTCACATTGGAAAAGTTTCAAATCATGACTATGATAGGATCGGGTAAAGGTAAAAGAGTATTTGGAAGAAATCACATCCACCGAAATCAGTAATAGGTAATCCATCTGATCCGGTAAGAAATCGGAATCAAATGTTTAATTTATTTTTTCATTCAGCATTCGTTTCCCAACAGGAACCTAAGAAAACTGATGAAGCTCTTGCTGATCCTAACTGGATAAAGATCATGCAAGAAGAGAAATCAGTTTGCTCATAACAATGTCTGGAATATAGTTCCATGACCAATTTCTAAAACCATTATAGGTACAAAGTGGCTATATAGAAACAAACTGAACGAAGATGGTTCAGTTGTGTGCAACAAAGCGAGGGTTGTAGCACAAGGATATTGGGAAGAAGAAAGAATAGATTACAATGAAACTTATGCACAAGTTGCAAGACTTGAAGCAATCAGAATGTTCCGTGCTTATGCCTCATTCAAGAACTTTAAAGTCAACCAAATGGACGTGAAGAGTTCATTTTTGAACGGTCAGTTGCAGGAAGAAGTATATGTTGAACAACCATCAGGTTTTGTTAATCACTCTCTTCCTGATCATGTTTATCATTTGAACAAAACCTTATATGGTCTTAAAAAATCTCCAAGAGCTTGGTATGAAACTCTTTCAAAATTTCTAACTGATCATGATTTTACTGTTGGATCAGTTGATAAGACTCTGTTCAAATTTTCAAAGAATGATCACATTTTACTCGTGCAAATATATATTGATGACATTATTTTTGGGTCAACTAACCCCAAATTATGTGAGAAATTTGCCAAGTTAATATAGGAAAAAATCGAGATGGGAACGATGGGTGAACTGACATTTTTTCTCGGTCTGCAAGTGCAGCAACTGGAAACTGATATTTTTATCAGTCAGACCAAATATACGAAGGAATTGCTTAAGAAATTTGGCATGGAAACATGTTCAGCTGCAAGTACTCCCATTAGTTCGTCAATCAAACTAGACAATGATCAAGGGGGGATATCAGTTGAGATGATATTTTACAGAGGTTTAATAGGTTCATTATTGTACCTAACTGCTACTCGTCCTGATATTGTATTTCTGTTTGTATGTGTGCTAGATTTCAGGCAGATCCTAAGTAATCACATTTTTCAGCCACCAAACGAATCTTAAAATATCTTAAAGACACAAAATGTGGTCTTATGGTATGCTAAGGACTCTTCTTTCAATTTAGTTGGATATTCAGATGCAGATTATGCAGGATATAAGCTAGATTGTAAAAGAATCAGTGGATCATGTCAGTTTCTAGGAAATAGATTGGTTTCATGGTTCAGCAAGAAGCAAACATCCATAGCAACTAGCACAATTGAAGTAGAATATCTGGCTACTGGAAGCTGCTGTGCACAACTGATCTTCATTCAGCAACAACTGAAAGACTATAGAGTCATTGCAAAAGAATCACCAATATTTTCTGATAATACAAGCACGATTGCAATTACATACAATCTAGTTTTTCACTCTAGGACCAAGCATATCGACATCAGGCATCACTTCATCAAAGATCATGCTCTGAAGAAATCAATAAGGTTGGAATACATACCAACTGAACAACAAGAAGCTGACATCTTCACCAAACCTTTACCAGAGACTAAGCTTTCTCATTTTTGCAATATTCTTGGTTTAATTGATCTGTCTTAATTATATTAATGATAATGTTGTTATGTTAGTTGTTATTTTTATTCAGTTAGTCAAATATCAGTTAAGTCAATTGGTATTAGTTAGTATGGAGAAAAGAAACAGTAATGAATCAAAACATCAATTTTCTGGATAAAATCTTTCACATAATACAGGATTCAGTTCCCTTTCTACGACATCTAGCAAAGGGAACATCCATCTAGACAATGCTTTACAGGAAATTCTTTTGTAGTCTTCCGAGAAGACAATCTTCTCCAGCACTCTCTGTTCCTGCATCAACTTCAACTCCATCAGACTTTCGTCAGTGGCAAGATCTGAAGTGTAGATCACATTAACACATTTCTTATACTTTATCTTAGTTGCCCTCTATTTATCAGCAGCAACCAACCCATCTCGCTTAATAGTTTGGAGGTCTTGTACTTTAGTCCATGTGGAATGACTTTCTCAAGGACATAAATCTCGATAGCTTTCTTCTGTCTCTCCAGACGGCAAAGCGTTGTTGGAGAAGGAGGGTTGTTGGAACTGCTTGCTCTATCCATCTGTGTTTAATTGTTGTTATTATCATCTAATGACAGTGGTCTTATTTATAGAAAGTTTTTTTAATTGAATAAATAAGAAGAAGACGAGACATCAGTTAATAGAATGCACTTAACTGATCCAGACTAAGTTTCTTCATCCTTTTATTTATATGCATCTATTGAAGGGGAATATCAACTCAAATGGATAACTGATAAGACAATAGTTAATTGGTCTTCAACTGAACTGACTCAGTTTTAACTGATCACTCAATTACTAAACTAATTGATCTTATCCAATAGGTTAACTAATGAATCGATAAATATTCCATAACAAGTGATGTGACTGATAATTATGCATTTAATTGATGTCTTTCAATGAATAGTTTTTTTAAAACATGGCCCCTTGTAGCCCATTTAATTTCTACACACGTTTTCATCACACATACAGACGATTTATTCAACTTATCTTGAACTGACACGGTTCTAAAAATTTGAACAGTCACATACATATGTACTTGTCCCCACCTCATTTCAGTTTTCTTTACGCGCATTTCAATCTACAGAGCAAATCAATAAACATAACTTTCTCTCATGCAGATAACCAATCTTTCAGCAATTGAAAATCAAGTTCCGGCATACATGCTAAATGAAATGGCTATTGATTTCGACTCAGTCATGTCTGTCCAGGACGAGGATATCAAGAATGTGTTTCTCAAATTGGAGGCTACTGGACTGAACACATTTCTGGGACTATCTTCCCAAGAAATTTATCCAAAAGAGATTCAAGATCTGTCAATGGATTTATCTCTGCTGACGGCAACATCACTACCACCGTCAACAATCAGTTGCTGATAATCGAAGAATACTTCTTCAGCAACATCTTTCAGCTGCCTACTGATGGACTAACAAATATCTCTGAGGTGAAAACATCTGATGTCGAAGAGATGCAGACTCTGCATTCTACTGATGGACGGAAAATCAAGGTTTCCGATCCCAAGAAAGAACTGAAGCTAGAAATCCAGATACTGGCTAACATCGTGACCAAAGGGCTACTCGCCGAAGTATGATCTTTTGTTGCTCTCACACTGAAAAAATCTCAAGCCATGACAGCTATCATGGCTAGAAAA
This sequence comes from Primulina eburnea, assembly GCF_022965805.1. NCBI lineage: Eukaryota > Viridiplantae > Streptophyta > Magnoliopsida > Lamiales > Gesneriaceae > Primulina > Primulina eburnea. The sequence continues at coordinate 9,843,734 of NC_133117.1, forward strand.
AGACAGCAATGGAAAGGTATCATCTTCAACCTTCTCAAAAACATGTTTCAACCATCGAAACAATCGAAAGGATTTGAAGTGCCGCTCAGCTATTTGAGGAAAAGCAAGGGTTTGGTGGGTTACTCCTCTGAGAGGTCATCCAAGTTCAAGATTTTCAATGTCAAGATTGTTCAGCTGCCAAAGTTCAAGCTGTACATCTCTCCTGAATAGTTCATTAAGGTGAAAAAGAAGATTGGGACGCAGGAGGCTCCCGAATCAGTCAAGAAAGCCAAGAAGACAATTCAGAATAAGACAATCAAACGCAAACTGACACAATGAAACTGATTCTGAGAATACTCCCTCTCTTAAAATCACCAAGAAGCCCAGAACTCTCAAGACGAAACCAGAAATTGTTCTGAGCACCATCCCAACTGACATGCTGATAAAATCTGGAGCTGATTAATCGATCAAGGCTACTCTTTTGAGAGCAATACCAGTTGAATCTTCAACTGAAGATCAGTTACCTCCTCCTCCTGCTCAACACAAGAAGACTATCACCGAATCTGGCGATAAGAAGAAAATTTCTGGAGTTAAAGCTCCAGTGATCACTATCTCTGGCCCAACTACTTTGCCATTTGCCAAACACAAAGGGGTAGTGATTAGAGAAATGATTGATGCAACTGAATCAGGACTCAGAATTCCTCATGTTCTGACTGACTCAAAGGGAAATGACAAGATGACAGAAGAGTCCAGACCTACAAACACAATTCAAACTCATATTGACCTAATCTGGAAAGAGGCCAATGAGTTTTCTGAAACTAAGCTAAAGGCTAATGATGAATGAGACAGGTTTAGGACTGAAGTGTTTGCCAGGCAACTACAGAAGAATCAGTTTTGAAGAAATTTATTATCCTAGAAACTATAGTCATGAAAATTGTCAAAGCGACCTCAGTTGTTCAAGCTTTGCAGAGGAACGAGTACATATTTGATCAAGTACATGCAAAGAAGTTAAGACAAATGATTGTTCAGCTACACCAAATTATGATCCCACCAGTCCAACTGAATTTAATGACAAAACAGTTCTTGATCAACTGGAATCGGATATTAGATCACTGCAAATTGAGATTAAACATTGGGAACTGAATCAAGAACTGACTATTCCAGCAGATTCTCACAATATTTCATCAGAAGAGCAAACTGAACAATCAGTTCAATCGCAAGAGCCATCCCAAGAACAAGTTGCTGAATCTTCTGAGCAAGTAACTGATGCTCCTCAATCCTCAACTTCAAAACTTCTACTATATACTGATGCTGAATTATCATTGGCAAACATCGATAAAGTTATTAAATCAATTGCCACTGATATTCACCTGATTACTACAAAAGCAGTTGAAGAACAAATCAAAACTGAAGAACCAGCCTCAGGCTATTTTTCAACCAACTTAAGAGCCAGTTCAGTCGACTGCCACGACTGAACAGGCAGTTATCACAGAAACTAAAGAGCCAGTTCAGTCATCTGCCATGACTCAACAAGTCGTTCTAACAATAACTGAAGAGGCTCAGCTGTACTTGATACAATCTGAAGAGGTGCCAGCTGAAAAGCCAACCAGAGTTTCAGTTGTTCAAACAACTGAAGAACCAATTTCTGAATCAGCTGAGCAACCAACATAAGAACCAACTATTGTTTTAGCTGATCAACCAACTATAGAGCCTTCAAGTTCCACTTCTGTTCCGAATCTCTCTTCACCTCCACAGCTTCAGCAAGAAGCTATACCAGACGATATTTCAGAAATGGTTAGTCTTAAAACTTAAACAAGTGACAAGTCCTTGGTGATTTTTAATCAAGAAAACATGGAGCAGGAACCAGAAATCTCTAGAGCCATGTCTCCTGGTATTTCAATAGCAATTGAATCAATGTTAGAAGAAATTCAGGCCATTCAGACCAACCTTATTAGTGTAATGACTTTCATTCTTGACATCAAATCAACCCAATTTCTACATACTATGAAGCTCGACTTTGCAAAGGATTACAATATAGGAAGACTACAGCAAATCATAAAGGATGTAACTTTACTATTTTTCCAAATGGATGAACTTAGAAAAGACAGAGCGCCAGCTGAAGCACACTTTCAAACTCAAGCCTTGTTCTCAAGACGCTTTGATTTTTTGGAAACACTGTCTCAAAAAGAATGGATTTGTTGCAAGAAATTCTGATGAATGCAGTATCAAACCTCTCCTCGGATGTTCATATGATATCCAAAAAGGTTGATGTGTTTGACAAAAGTGGGAAAGAATAAGGAAAAGATCAGCACGAGCAATCTACAAAGAGACCCAGTCAACCAACTGATCAATAAGAAATAGAATATGGCATATCTGAATATTATTTTAGTAAGTTAGAGGATTCCTTTATTTTTTCATTCTTTGTACAGATATGTACATTGAAAGAGTTGTCAATAAAAATTATTTTATCTACAATGAGTTCAGTTGATCAGTTCAAATTTTCTAAGTTTTGTCAAACACAAAAAATGAGGAAATTGTTGAAAACTGAATTTTGGAAGTTTGAAAAACTGAGCGTTTAATAGATTGAACTAACTGATCAAGAATACTGATAAAAACCAATCTAAAATACGCAAACTATCGGTTGCCCATAACTGAAGATTAGTACGCAGATTTTCAAAGGCAACTGGACTATTAAATTGAACTACACAGACAACTGAATGATAAGTCGGAACTGATCAGTTACTACAATCATTGCGCGTTTTATTTCAGTTATTATTTTCAGTCAGTTATTTTATCTCTCAGTCAGTTTACTTCCGCAACTGTTTTTTTCAGTTAAACTGATTGTTATCGACTAACGATATACCGAGTGTCAGTTTGTCACTAAACTGAACCCAATTTTCGAAAAAAATATATAATCCATGAGTGTTTATTCAACCCATCCTTCTAAACACTTATCACCTTCTAACCGATCCTTTCAAGTGGTATCAGAGCGGTTGTATCTCGTCTCAGAATATTTCTACTCAAACTGATTATCATGGCATCTTTCAATAAAATCCCTATGTTCTCCAGAGAAGACTTCGATGATTGAAAAATCAGGATGCGGGCTCACTTAGCTGCACAAGATGATGACATGTAGGTATGTCATCACTGAAGGTCCGATGAAAATATTGAAAGCCAACACAGCAGTTGCAATCACCGATGGGGCACCTCATAGAATTGAAAAGCCCATAGATGAATGGACTGCTGGGGAGAAAAGAAAAGAAAATTTGGACAATGTGGCAAAGGATATGCTGTACAAAATGCTGGATAAAGTAACTTTCAGTAAAACCAAGATGTGTAAAACTGCTAAGGAAATTTGGGAAAAACTGATCCAGCTTTGTGAAGGAAATGAACAAACGAAAGAGAATAAACTTTTTGTTGATGTTCAGAAGTTTGACAACATCAAGATGAGAGCTGGAGAATCGATGCATGAGTATGATGAAAGAGTCAGTTGTATCATCAATGAGATAAATGCACTTGGAACAGTGTATACCAACAAAGAAGTTGCATTAAAAGTGATTAGAGGTCTTCCCAAGGAGTAGGACGTTAAGACCATGACAATGAGGGAGTCCAAGGATCTAAACAAGGTTGAGCTTCATGACCTATTCGCTGATCTGAAGGCATATGAGTTTGAGCTGCAAACTCGAGAAGGAAAAGCTTCTACTCCGGCAACCACAACTGCCTTAGCTGCTGTCAGAACAGAACAAACTGGTTAAGTCGATAAGGTTGCTGATCAATTGAACAATGATGCTATGTCATTATTCAACAAAAAATTTGGATGGTTTATGAGAAAGAATCAATGGAACTTCCAGAAGCATTATCAGAGAAACAATTCTAAAGAGGAATCAAATGCTTGCTACAACTGTGGCAAATCCGGTCAATTCATTGTTGACTGTCCCAAACCCAAGAAGGACAGTCAAGGCTCGACTGAAAGAAAGAAGAAGTCATATGAGCACAAAAGGAGATCCAAGGATGATAAGGAGTCTTTCAGGAAGAAGCATCAGGTGCTCTTAGCTGAAAAAGTATATCTAAATGGGCAGAAAGTGACAGCTAGGAGTGAGAGCCAGAAACCTCATGCAGTTCCAGTGATGGTGAAGAGGAAGTGAAGTGTCTAATGGCTGGTGATACAGAAGTGGAGTCAAGCATTCAACAGGTATTTGACTTCACCTCAACTGATTTCACTAGAGAAGAACTCATTTCAACTCTTCATGACATGGTTAATGAGTACCACAAGCTTGCCTTATCTTTTGAAAAGGCCAGAGCAAAGCAAACTGATCCCATAGACAATAAAACTAAAACTGATAAATCAGTTGATGTGTTAAGTCTAAAAAGGGAGATTTCTGAGCTCAATGCTGAAAGAAGCAGGAATCAATCAATGATTCAGATGCTGATGTTTGAAAATTCAAAGCAAATTGAGCATATTCAGGTGTGGAACAAATCATCTGTTGTATTAACTGAAATACAGAACTACAAAAATCAGTTACTGATAAAACTGGTTTAGGGTTCAGTAACCAAGATGAAATATATTCTAATGATACTCGACCAAAATTGAATATGGATAAAGTGAAATACATTAACTTTGTCAAATCATTTGTGGTACAAGAACAAACTGAGCCAAGTAAACTGGTTGAACAGCCTATTGAAAGTACGAACAAGGCTAGAAGATATAGTATTGGTTATAGCCCAAAAGTTTTAACTGACTCACGCAGTAAGTCGTCAAAAAGATTTAGCAGAAATTATTCAAATGGCTACTCCAATTACTAAAACAACAAGCCAGTTCAGAAAAGATATCGGCTGAACAATCATCTGAACAAAGCTAAATCACATGTTGTCTCATCTGCACACTACACACCAAGCACACAAATCGAGAAAGACCAGCTGGAATACAGTAACTGGAAGGTCAGTTAGACTGATCCAAGTTTGGGTTCCTAAAGGACTAATTAGTGTAGGACCCAAATAAATATGGGTACCAAAATTATATCTTGTGTGTGATTGCAGGTAACAGGTACAAGCAAGGAATCAATCTGGTACTTTGTTAGTGGATGCTCACAACACATGACGGGAGATGCAAACTTGTTATCTCAACTGATCAAGTACACTGGACCAAACATCAGTTTTGGAGATAATTCCAAAGGTAAAACTGTGGGTAAGAGTAAGCTTATCCATGGTAACTTTATCATTAATGATGTCTTATTAGTTGAGAATCTCAAGTATAACCTGATTAGCATCAGTCAGTTATGCGATAATAGATTCTCAGTTCAGTTTGACAAACATTCTTGTTCAGTCAGAGACTCAACTGATGAGGTCATCCTAACTGGCAAACGGTGTGGAAACACTTACAAATTCAGTTGAAATGATCAACCTTATGCACCAGTCTGTTTTATTGCTTCAAAATCTTCTAAAAACTGGTTGTGGCATAAGAGATTAAACCACCTGAACTTTTAATCTATTGCATATGGACCGTAAATCTTCTTCCCGATGCTTAGAGCTGTTACATATGGATCTATTTGGTCCAATACCAGACATGAGCTTAGGGGGAATGAAATACACCTTGGTGGTTGTGGATGATTTTTCAAGATTTACTTGGGTTATTCTTCTCAAATCCAAAGACCAAACTGCTGCACAACTGATCAAGCTTTTCAAAAGTTGTGTGCAGCAGTTTGGTCTTTGGATTTGAGAAAAATAATCCAAGTAAATCTTGAAAAATCATCCACAACAACCAAGATGTATTTCATTCCCCCTAAGCTCATGACTGTTATTGGACCAAATAGATCCATATGTAACAGCTCTAAGCATCGGGAAGAAGATTTACGATCCATATGCAATAGATTTAAAGTTCAGGTGGTTCAATCTCTTATGCCACAACCAGATTTTAGAAGATTTTGAAGCAATAAAACATACTAGTGCATAAGGTTGATCATTCCAACTGATTTTGTAAGTGTTTCCACACAGTTTGCCAGTTAGGATGACCTCATTACTTGAGTCTCTGACTGAACAAGCATGTTTGTCAAACTGAACTGAGAATCCATTATCGCATAAGTGACTGATGCTAATCAGGTTATACTTGAGATTCTCAACTAATAAGACATAATTAATGATAAAGTTACCATGGATAAGCTTACCCTTACCCACAGTTTTACGTTTGGAATTATCTCCGAAACTGATGTTTGGTCCAGTGTACTTGATCAGTTGAGATAACAAGTTTGCATCTCCCGTCATGTGTCGTGAGCATCCACTATCAAAGTACCAGATTGATTCTTTCCTTGTACATATTACCTGCAATCACACACAAGATATAATTTTGGTACCCTTATTTATTTGGGTCCTACACTAATTAGTCCTTTAGGAACCCAGACTTGGATCAGTCTAACTGACCTTCCAGTTACTGTATTCCAGCTGGTCTTTCTCGATTTGTGTGCTTGGTGTGTAGTGTGCAGATGAGACAACATGTGATTTAGCCTTGTTCAACTGATTGTTCAGCCGATATCTTTTCTGAACTGGCCTGTTGTTATAGTACTTGGAGTAGCCATTTGAATAATTCATGCTGAATCTTTTTTGCGACTGACTGCGTGAGTCAGTTAAAACTTTTGGGCTATAACCAATACCATATCTTCTAGCCTTGTTCGTACTTTCAATAGTCTGTTCAACCAGTTTACTTGGCTCTTTGTTCTTTTACCACAACTCATTTGACAAAGTGAATGTATTTTCCTTTATCCATATTCAGTTTTGGTCGAGTATCATTAGAAGACATTTCATCTTGGTTACTGAACCCTAAACCAATTTTATCAGTAACTGATTTATGTGAGTTCTGTATTTCAGTTAACACAGCAGATGATTTGTTCCACGCCTGAATAAGCTCAGTTTGCTTTGAATTTTCAAACATCAATTTCTGAATCATTGATTGCCCATTTAGATTTACTTTCTTCAGCTAAGAGCACCTCATGCTTCTTCCTGAAAGACTTCTTATCATCCTTGAATCTCTTTTTGTGCTCATGTGACTTCTTCTTTCTTTCAGTCGAGCCTTGACTGTCCTTCTTGGATTTGAGACAGTCAGCAATGAAGTGACCGGGTTTGCCACAGTTGTAGCAAGCATTTGATTCCTCATTAGAATTGTTTCTCTGATAATGCTTCTGGAAGTTCCCTTGATTCTTCCTCATAAACCTTCCAAATTTTTCATGAAAAATGACATAGCATCATTGCTCAGTTGATTAGCAACCTTCTCGACTGAACCAGTTGGTTCTGTTCTGACAGCAGCTAAGGCAGTTGTGGCTGCTGGAGTAGAAGGTTCTCCTTCTCGAGTTTTCAGCTCAAACTCATAGGCCTTCATATCAGTGAATAGGTCATGATCTCAACCTTGTTTAGATCCTTGGACTCCCTCATTGCCATGGTCTTAACGTCCCACTCCTTGGGAAGACCTCTAATCACTTTTAATGCAACTTCTTTGTTAGTATACACTTTTCCAAGTGCATTTAGCTCATTGATAATACAACTGACTCTTTGATCATACTCATGCATCGATTCTCCAGCTCTCATCTCGATGTTGTCAAACTTCTGAACAGCAACAGAAATTTTATTCTCTTTCGTTTGTTCATTTCCTTCACAAAGCTGGATCAGTTTTTCCCAAATTTCCTTAGTTGTCTTATACATCTTTATTTTGCTGAAAGTTATTTTATCCAGGTTTTGTACAGTATATCCTTTGACACATTGTCCAAATTTGCTTTTCTTTTATCCTCAGCAGTTCATTCATCTCTGGGCTTTTCAATTCTATGAGGTGCCCCATCGGTGATTGCAACTGCTGTGTTGGCTTTCAGTATTTTCATCGGTCCTTCAATGATGATATACCACATGTCGTCACCTTGTGCAGCTAAGTGAGTCTGCATCCTGATTTTCCAATCATCAAAGTCTTCTCTGGAGAACGTAGGGATTTTATTGAAAGATGCCATGATAATCAGTTTGAGTAATATTCTGAGACGAGATACAACCGCTCTAATACCACTTGAAATGATCGATTAGAAGGTGATAAGTGTTTAGAAGGGGGGGTTGAATAAACACTCACGAATTATATATATTTTTCGAAAATTGGGTTCAGTTTAGTGACAAACTGACACTCGGTATCTCGTCAGTCATTAATAATCAGTTTAACTGAAAAAACAGTTGCGGAAGTAAACTGGCTGAGAGATAGAATAACTGACTGAAAATAATAATTGAAATAAAATGCACACGGTTTGTTTCTGGATGTTCGGAGAATAGAATAACTCCTACGTCACCACTTCTATCACGAAGATAGGATTTTCACTAAAAGACTTTGATCGAATACAAAAGTTGTACTGACCCACTTCAGTTTGGACTTAACACTGCCAAAACTGAAACTCTTAGTTCACAAAAATTTTTACAGTGCGTGACTGAATTTAACACGACTGAATGAATCTAACAATGATTTCAAAGTGCTAACAAGCTCGTACGTGTAAGCTTGATTGCTATTGATCAATCTGATAAGAGTGAGCTTTTGATATTTGAATACGAGTAGTGATTTTAGCAGCGTAACAGCAAGCTTAAATAGAATAGTTGTTCGTTATTTTTTTACTGCTCTTCTTACCTATTTATAGGCTTCTCTTCCAACGGTAATAATAAATAATATTTGAATCTTTATATCCGTTGATTGCCACGTCAATATTCCTCTTACAACCGTACACTGCCATCTCTGAAATGCGGTGTTCCACTAAGTAACAGTCTGATGTGTACCACTGTCGCTTGAATGTCCTTTCCCGATAACTGATGACGTGTTCAGCTGCTGAGCAATAGCTGGTAAGGTTTAAAACTGCTGTTAGTTGACTGCTCGTTCAGTTGCGTAAATCAGTTGCATAGTTCAGTTGCGGCTTCACGCGTTCACTTATTATAATCAGTTGGTTCGAGCTTTTGTCCTTCAGTTTGTCAAACGCCGAACCTTAGTTTCCAACAGCATTCAAGGCTATACTTCGAGCTTACAAGCACAAACTGTTATTATTATAATACTTGATATTAAAGACATCAGTTGTGCTAAATTATTTCAGTCCAATTGAGTACTGTAAACTGGTTCGTAACTAAGAATTTCAGTTTTGCATTATTAAGTCTAAAACTGAAGTGGGTCTTTACAATTCTTTGTATCGATCAAATTCTTTTAGTGAATATCATATCTTTGTGATAGAAGGGGTAACGTAGGAGTGTTTGAAATCTCCGAACATCCATAAAATCTTATGTCTTCTTATTTCAGTTTTATTCTATCTATCTGTCAGTTTATTTCCGCACTTTTATTGTTAACTGATTGATATCAACTTAGAAGATTCTTGAGTATCAGTTTATTACTAAAATGACTCATAAAAAGAGAACAGGTTGTGAAAATTGTTTTTTTCTACAACAATAATAACAACAATGATATGTTTTTTTCATATGGGTTTGACATAATATATAGCCAATGAAATTTTTTTATTGGATTCAAAATATGTAATTATTTTTTAAAAAAAAAAAACTCCATACATAATTGAATCACCTCATAATTAGTCATGCATCCATAAAAAAATGTTCAACAGTAACTCCATATGATTTCACTTATCCAAGTAATTTCTCCTTCCTCAAAATCCTATAAGATTAAATAGGATTTTTTATTGCAGATAAAAAAAATGTTCTTCTGCTATGAGTTTATACAAATATGTCGTTGGATAATCAGTTTTCCCGCGTTCAAAACACAGTGAAAGTTAAAAATTTAACATTCAAATAATGTCTTTGGACACTCGTATGATTTAAACAATAAAAACATTCATAGGGTGATAGTAATTATATCTTTAGTGAATAAATCACATGGCACCAACAATCATGGGATTAGCGGATATAGCACTTGAAGTATTCCCTACGAACAATCTTTTTGAATTCTTTTTTCTCTAATCGAGTCCACGACTGGAATATTTGTTCCTCCTCTAAATTGCACTAGAAAATTTAGAGAAATTTTAGCGTTTCAAATCAAAAACCAAAACCATGTCAAACACTTAGCTTTGTTTTTCTTTTTGGTGTGGCCGAAATTATGGAGAGGATGTAGAGGAGATTTTCGAAGATAACGAGTGAATGATGGCTAAGTGTGACCTCCTTACTAAAATATAAATCCTTAACTTAATTAACTTAATTATGGGTTAAAGGGTTCCTTAATTAAATTTAATGGACTTAGATAATTAATTGGATTAGTCCAACTAGTTCAATTAATTATTATATTAAAGTTCATTAAGAACATTAGTTATTTAGCATTGTTCGACGTGTCCTCCTACAAGCCCATTATACATATTTCCTACTACATTTAATTCATTCTTTAATAAACTCAAATTTTGAGTTTAGTATTTTAAATTCTCAAATTTTTCATAAATTCAACTCTTTAAATTTATTATCTCCAAATTTTAATTATCATAAATTCAACTCCTTTAATTTACTATCTCTTAATTATATATATAAATTCAACTCCTTGAATTTATTGTCTCAAAGAAAACAAATGATCAAGTATTTGTGTGACCATCAAGGATTCAGGGATACAGCTAGTTGCGGGTTCACAACTCTTTGTGATTCAGGACTTTTTTCTTTATTCGGGCTTACCATAATTTGCTCAATTCTATGCACCAACATTTGAATGAAAATGTCAGAAATCATTTCCTGATTAAACTCATCGAATCATGGTAAGAGCGTCTAGTAGTATCACATATGATTCTCTAGGTATCACTGACAGTGCCTACAAGAACCAATCGATTATGATTAACGTACAGTACGATCGCTTAATCTCATATATCCCAGTCGAATATACAACCATTGGTTAATCGAGAGTTGCATAATAGATTCGATAGTTATGTGATACAATCATGAAATATTCATAGTATCATTGCATGCACAACTAGAAAACTCTTGTCCCTAATGTACATCTTACATTTTAGTCAGAGATTTCATGCACTAGTATTTCGTTAGATCACATAAGATATCCACACTCGTATGTGAGCAGTGAATCACCGACTACAATACGCTGGTTCATACACATGTCGCAATTGCACCCAACATGACCATTTTGTGACCCTCGCGGAGTCGGTAAATGAGTCAAAGAACAATCATAGCATGTAGAGCAACGGTATTGTCCCGGATCGTAAGGACTAATGATGTACAATCACAGCCACGAACTTTTCCTCTCCCTGAATGATAATCACTTGAAAAGTACGAGGAAGAGTTGTTCGGTACAATCATCATATGATTACCCATCTGCATAATTGGACATCTCTATGCCCTTACTATGAAACACGGTACAAAACATCACAGATACTAGTCTCAAGCGGCCTTTATCCTTGTTTTTCAGCGGCTGATCGACTAATAACGAATTTAGAACATGCATTCCTTATAATGAGTTTCAAGATCGAAATATGATCCATTTGTATTAAAGTATAATCAATGCATTTATCTATATTGTTTGCATGTGTATACAGATAAAGTAAAACGAAAGCATAAAATGTAAATTATATTAAAATAAAAAATGTTTATTACAAATGATTAGCGGTAATTCTCGATTACAATGCACTGGCTCCTACACACTTCGCAATTGCTCCCAACCTCTCCACCTTGTGACCCTCGTGAAGTCGGTAATGAGTCAAAGCACAATCATAGTATATAGAGCCTCAGTGTTGTCCCGGATCGTAAGGACTAATCACATACAATCACAACCACGGGCATTTCATCTCGATGAATGATAACCATTTGGAAAGTCCGATGGAGGGTTGTTCGTTACAATCATCGTATGATTACCTCATCTGCATGATTGGACATGTAACGCCCCAGATTCGACGAATGTCCTCGCTGTACCAAGACGAGTCTTTCCAGCGTGCTTATGTCCTCACTCACACGCACCCTAGAAAACTTCCAAGGGGGTCACCCATCCCAAAATTGTCTCAAGTGAAGCACGCTTAACTTTAGAGTTCTTATATGACGAGCAAGCGAAAAGAAGATGCACCTTCTTATTATGAGTGGTGAAAATCAAATCTTTTAAGACATCTTCAACTGTATAGTCCATTACATTGAACAGCCTCGGAATCCCTCTCATTCCGATGTGGAATCGGTTCATTCATGTTCCCTCGACATAGAAGCATGCCAGGAGCCGCTCATTGTCCGTGCAACCTCATGGCACCGGAGATCACACCCCGCCCTCTTCGGCTCCGGGCCTCACATGCCCACCAGCTTCCGCTTGGTTCGTCCCCGAGCCACACCGTACTAAGAGAGGTCGGCTCTGATACCAACTGTAACGCCCTGAGTTCGGGCCCGCGACTGCGTGACTGCACAATGGGCCTCCATAGCAACAATTATTTCGTATTTGTCCTCGCTTTACGAAAATGATTAATCCAAGTTGCTATAGAAGTCCATTGTAAGCCATTATAAACTCATTTTAATTTTTTTCGTTTTTAAGATGTGGGATAAGGGTATCACAGGACATCTCTATGTCCTTATCACGAAACACTGTTGGAAACTTAATTCCGGTGTTTTGACAAAAGATGAACCAACTGAACTAAGCAACTGAACTGATCATCAACTGAACACGTCATCAGCTGAACTCAGTTAACCGATCGATACAACTGAAGTTCATTCTCGTCAACTGATTTTTACCAGCTGATCTCTCAGCTGTACACGTCATCAGTTGAAAGCGACAACCGACAGATAGTACAAATACCTGCTACTATTAGTGGAACGCCGCATTACAGAATGAGCAGTATACGACCGTCAGAGTATATCGACGTGGCCATCAACGGTTAGAATATTCAAACATTCTTTAATGTTACCGTTGAGAGGAGAGCCTATAAATAGTCGAAGACAGCAACTGAAGAACCATCGGTGTAATGCCCGAGAATTTGATTATCGTAATTTGCTATGAGATTAGTGAATTAAATAGATATAATTGTAAACGGGTCACTACGAGACCAGATTGGACAAAGAATATAAATTTCATAAGTTTCGGGCAGAACTAGTGGCGCCCTGAGCGGTAGAAAGTGACCGCCCGAGCGCCAATGTTCAAGGAGATGATGATTGGGCAGAAGGTGTGGCGCCCGGGCGGAAGTTTATGACCGCCCGAGCGCCAGAACCAGACATCACGGGCAGAACCTTCCGTGCCCGGGCGGTAGAACTTAACCGCCCGAGCGCCGAGCTCGCGCCCGGGCGGTAAGATTCGACCGCCCGAGCGCCAGCGAGATTTGGCAAGAGTGAGCCACGTTTCTTATGCATGCAAGTGGATATATATATATAGCGAATTTCCTCAGAATTTGATAAGAATCAAAAAGGGAAAAGCTACGAGAGAGCTTTTGAAATTCTTGCGCCAGTATATTTCAATCCGTCCGTCTGATTGGAAATCCGACTTCGGTACCGTGTTCCTATCGTTGTAGGCTACGCGTGGACGTAAGTTTTACTATGTTTTGGCATGTCTTGAAATTATGATGTTGAAAGAATCAGATATGATTCATATATGTTGTTTCTGACATGTGAGACATTGTATAATTGTAAGAGGATTTAAGAACAGACACTGTATAGAATTATTAGGAATTTCAGAATTGAATTGACTGGGATATGGTATCAGATTTATACCATTATCAGTTATGAATTGGGGGAAATGATGTAGATTGTTTAATATGGAAATTGTGCAGTTAAATTGTACCGAGATCACGTATAGAATTAGATATGGGTTGATTAGATTTGAGATTAATAGAATATGTATTCCCATTTGTATTTCAGATCTGATAGTGACATATTCATCTTCGAGACTTCGACGATTGTGCGACGAAAGGTATAGTACATGTTTTGTTTGGGGAATCCCGACTCAAATGAGATCACATTTGAGTTTCCCAACCAAAATCACATACTTGTATTATTATCTAGATCTTGATATGATTATGATTGTTTATAGATTTGTTTATAGAACTTGTATGCAAATCTTGCTATGCTTTGTTTACGGATCATGTTGCATTGCATTAAGATGATTATGCTTGTTTACAGATTGTGTATTCATGCATTGAGATAGGAAAGTCTGCGAGATCATCCAGACTTCTAGACGTTCGGCGATATCACAGCTTAGGGGAAGATCACCGTCCCTATTGTAGATGCGGATACAGATCAGGCCGAAGTCTAGGAATAAGACGTACAGCACCTCGATTGGGAGGGTAGGTGACAGCCAGTGACGTCTTATTCACAACGGGATCCCTAGAGTTCTAGTTGAGTCGAGTCTAGACATGATTAGATTCGCATTGCATGATTTTATATGAATGACATTCATATCAGCATATTTCATGTTTAAGATTGTTTAAATGCATGTATACATGTTTATACTGGGATTTGTTCTCACCGGTTTTCCGGCTGTTGTTATGTCTGTATGTGTGCATAACAACAGGTGGGGCAGGATTTGGGTCGAGACAGAGATGATCGGGTTAGCGTGGAGATCACGGGCGTAGCAGATGAACCAGTAGTGGTCTTTTATTATGTACTGTATTTTGATACTGGTTAGTTGAGGACATACAGAGCAAGACATGTATTTTGTGTTTGTATGTTGTAAATTTAATCCCAAGAAAAAGAATTAGAGCCCGGGTCCCCACAACAGGACTTTCAGTTATCTCATTTTAGTTGTTGTCACGCTGCAAATATATCTACTTGCATTCAGAAATCAAAGCTCACGCTTATCACTTATATCAGTAGTATTCAAGACTACATTCTCGAGCTTACATAGCACTCTGTAATCGTTGATAGATTTTCTAAGTTGTGCTAAGATCAGTTACGATCTGTAAAAGTGTTGCATACTAAGAGTTTCAGTTTTGGAAAAGTGATAAGTCCAATCTGAAGTGGGTCAGTACAGTGTTTTGTATTTGATCAAAGTCTTTTAGTGAATATCCTATCTTCGTGATAGAAGGGGTGACATAGGAGTTATTCAAGTCTCCGAACATCCAGAAACAAATTGTGGTGTCATTACTTCAGTTGTTATTTTCAGTTAGATACTCTATCTTTCAGTCAGTTTATTTTCCGCAACTGTTTTATTCAGTTTAACTGAATGCTATAGACCGATGGGATATCAAGTTTCAGTTTGTAACAAAACTGAACTCATATTGTCGAAGAATATTTAAATTCGAGTAGTGTTTATTCAACCCCCCCTTCTAAACACTCTTTATTCGATTAGCCGATCCTTTCAAGTGGTATCAGAGCAAGTTATATCCTATCAAAGATTATCTATACTCAATTTGTTCACTATGTCTTCATTCAACAAGATTCCTATGTGCTCTAGAGAAGACTTCGACGATTGGAAGATCAGGATGCAGGCTCACTTAGCTGCACAAGATGACGATATGTGGTACGTTATAACTGACGGACCCATGAAGATTTTGAAAGCCAATACAGCTGTTGCCATTACTGATGGGACACCTCATCGTATAGAAAATCCCAGAGAAGAATGGACTACTGAGAACAAGAGGAAAGCAAATCTAGACAATGTAGCAAAGGACATATTATATAAAACACTTGACAAAGTAACGTTCAGTAAAATCAAGATGTGCAAGACAGCCAAAGAGATTTGGGAGAAGTTAATTCAGCTTTGCGAAGGCAACGAACAAACCAAAGAAAACAAACTTTCTGTTGCCGTGCAGAAGTTCGATAACATCAGAATGAAAGTTGGAGAAACAATGCATGAATATGATGAAAGAACCAGCTGCATCATCAACGAGCTGAATGCACTTGGAAAAGTATATACCAATAAAGAAGTAGCCTTGAAGGTGATAGAGTTCTTCCCAAGGAATGGGATGTTAAAACTATGGCAATGAGGGAGTCTAAAGATCTAAACAAAGTTGAACTCCATGATTTATTCGCTGGCTTGTAGGCATACGAGTTTGAACTGCAAACTCGAGAAGGAGAACCATATACCCCAGCAGCTACTACTGCCTTAGTTGTTGTAAGAACAGAACCAACTGGTTCAGTTGAGAAAGCTGCGGATTAACTAAGCAATGATGCCATGTCATTGTTCATTAAGAAATTTGGAAGATTTATGAGGAAAAATCAAGGGAATTTTCAGAAGCACTATCAAAGAAACAATTCCAGAGAAGAGTCAAATGCATGCTACAACTGTGGCAAAACCAGGTCATTTTATTACTGACTGTCCCAAGCCTAAGAAGGACAGTCAAGTTTCAACTGAAAGAAAGAAGAAAGTGTATGAGCACAAGAGGATATCTAAGGACGACAAGAAGCCTTACAGAAATAAACATGGAGTACTCCTATCCGAAGAGAGCACAGCCAAATGGGCAGAGACTGACAGCAAAGAGTCAGAACCAGAAACCTCTTGCAGCTCCAGTGAAGATGAGGAAGAAGTAAAGTACCTGATGGCTGATGACACAGAAGATCAATCAAGCAGCCAACAGGTATTTGACTTTAGCTCAACTGATTTCACAAGAGAAGAACTTATTTCGACTCTTCATGACATAGTTAGTGAGTATCAAAAGCTGGCTTTATCTTTTGAAAAAGCCAGAGCAAAGCAAACTGATCTCAAAGACAATAAACAAAAACTGATAATCAATTGATATGTTGAGTCTGAGAAGGGAGATTGCTGAGCTCATTAATGAAAGAAGCATGGATCAATTAATGATTCAAAAGTTGTTGCTTGAAAATTCAAAGCACACTGAGCTTATTCAGGCTTGGAACAAATCGTTTGATACTTTAACTGATATACAGAATTCTCAGAAATCAGTTACTGATAAAACTGGTTTAGGATTCTATAGTAAAGATGATTCGTCTTCCAAAGATACTCAGCCAAAACTGAATATAAACAAAGGGAAATACATTCACTTTGTCAAATCAGTTATGGTACAAGAACAAGCTGAGCCGAGTAAACTGATTGAACAGCCAACTCAAAGTATGAACAAGGGAAAAATATGTGGTATTGGTTATAGCCCAAAAGATGTGACTGACTCACGAAGTCAGCAACCAAAAATTTTCCGCAAAAATTACTCAAATGGAAACTCAAATTACTATAACAGTAAGCCAGTTCAGAAAAGATACTGGCTGAACAATCAGTTGAAAAAGGGCAAATCACATGTTGTATCTCCTACACACCATACACCAAGCTCACACAGACAGGGAAAGACCATCTGGAATACAGCAACTGGACGGTCAGTTAGACTGATCCAAGTCTGGATTCCTAAAGGACTAATCAACTTTGGACCCAAATAGAAAAAGGGTACCAGAATCTTATCTTGTGTGTGATTGCATGTAACAGGTACAAGCATTGAATCTATATGATACTTGGATAGTGGATGTTCACGCCACATGACAGGAGATTCAAAATTATTATCTCAACTGGTTAAGTACACTGGACCAAACATTAGTTTTGGAGATAATTCTAAAGGTAAAACTGTGAGTAAGGGTAAGCTTATCCATGGTAACTTCACCATTAATGATGTATTATTAGTTGAGAATCTCAAGTATAATCTGATTAGCATCAGTCAGTTATGCGATAATGGATTCTCAGTTCAGTTTGACAAACATTCTTGTTCAGTCAAAAGCTCAACTGAAGAGATCATCCTAACATGAAAAAGGTGTCGAAACACTTATAAAGTCAGCTGGAATGATCAACCTTATGTGTTAGTTGAGCTAAAGTCAAATACATGTTGACTGCTTGATTGATCTTCTGTGTCATCAGCCATCAGGCACTTTACTTCTTCCTCATCTTCACTAGAGCTGCAAGAGGTTTCTGGTTCTGACTCTTCGCTGTCAGTCTCTGCCCATTTGGCTTTGCTCTCTTCGGCTAGGAGTACTCCATGTTTCTTTCTGTAAGGCTTCTTGTCGTCCTTAGATATCCTCTTGTGCTCATACACTTTCTTCTTTCTTTCAGTTGAAACTTGACTGTCCTTCTTACGCTTGGGACAGTCAGCAATAAAATGACCTGGTTTTGCCACAGTTGTAGCATGCATTTGACTCTTCTCTGGAATTGTTTCTTTGATAGTGCTTCTGAAAATTCCCTTGATTTTTCCTCATAAATCTTCCAAATTTCTTAATGAACAATGACATGGCATCATTGCTTAGTTAATCCGCAGCTTTCTCAACTGAACCAGTTGGTTCTGTTCTTACAACAACTAAGGCAGTAGTAGCTGCTGGGGTAGATGGTTCTCCTTCTCGAGTTTGCAGTTCAAACTCGTATGCCTTCAAGCCAGCGAATAAATCATGGAGTTCAACTTTGTTTAGATCTTTAGACTCCCTCATTGCCATAGTTTTAACATCTCATTCTTTGAGAAGACCTCTGATCACCTTCAATGCTACTTCTTTATTGGTATGCACTTTTCCAAGTGAATTCAATTCGTTAATGATGCAGCTGGTTCTTTCATCATATTCATGCATTGTTTCTCCAACTTTCATTCTGATGTTGTCGAACTTCTGCACGGCAACAGAAAGTTTGTTTTCTTTGGTTTGTTCGTTGCCTTCGCAAAGTTGAATTAACTTCTCCCAAATCTCTTTGGCTGTCTTGCACATCTTGATTTTACTGAACGTCACTTTGTCCAGTATTTTATACAATATGTCATTTGCTACATTGTCTAGATTTGCTTTCCTCTTGTCCTGAGTAGTCCACTCATCTCTGGGCTTTTCTATACGATGAGGTGCCCCATCAGTAATGGCAACAACTGTATTGGCTTTCAAAATCTTCATGGGTCCGTCAGTTATAACGTACCACATATCATCATCTTGTGCAGCTAGGTGAGCCTGCATCTTCCAATCGTCAAAGTCTTCTCTAGAGAACATGGGAATCTTGTTGAATGAAGACATAGTGAACAAATTGAATATAGATAATCTTTGATAGGATATAACTCGCTCTGATACCACTTGAAAGGATCGGTTAATCGAATAAAGAGTGTTTAGAAGGGGGGTTGAATAAACACTGCTCAAATTTAAATATTCTTCGACAATATGAGTTCAATTTTGTTACAAACTAAATCTAGATATCCCGTCGGTCAATAACAATCAGTTAAACTAAATAAAACAATTGCGGAAAATAAATTGACTGAAAGATAGAGTATCTAACTAAAAATGACAACTAAAGTAATGACACCACAATTTGTTTCTGGATGTTCGGAGACTTGAATAACTCCTACGTCACCCCTTTTTTTCACGAAGATAAGATATTCACTAAAAGACTTTGATCAAATACAAAACATTGTACTGACCCACTTCAGTTTGGACTTATCACTTTGCCAAAACTGAAACTCTTAGTATGCAACACTTTTACAGATCGTAACTGATCTTAGCACAACTTAGAAAATCTACAACGCTTACAGAGTGCTATGTAAGCTCGATAATGTAGTCTTGAATACTACTGATATGACTGATAAGCGTGAGCTTTGATTTCTGAATGCAAGTAGATATATTTGCAGCGTGACAGCAAGTAAAATGAGATAACTGAAAGTCGGGAGATTCTTCAGTTCCTGCCTTCGACTATTTATAGGCTCTCCTCTCAACGGTAACATTAAAGAATGTTTGAATATTCTAACCGTTGATTGCCAAGTCGATATACTCTGACAGTCGTACACTGTTCATTCTGTAATGCGGCGTTCCACTACTAGTTGCAGGTATATGTACTATTTGTCGGTTGTTGCTTTCAACTGATGACGTGTACAGCTGAGAGATCAGCTGGTAAAGAATCAGTTGACGAGAATTTACTTCAGTTGTATCGATCAGTTAACTGAGTTCAGCAGATTACGTGTTCAGTTGATGATCAGTTCAGTTGCTTAGTTCAGTTGGTAAGTCTTTTGTCAAAACACCGGAATTAAGTTTCCAACAACTTAATTCCGGTGTTTTGACAACAATAAAAACAATCAATGATATGTTTTTTCATATCGGTTTGACATAATATATAGCCAATGAAAATTTTTTATTGGATTCAAAATATGTAATTTTTTTAAAAAAAAAAAAAACAAACTCAATACATAATTTAATCACCTCATAATTAGTCATGCACCCATAAAAAAATGTTCAACAGTAACTCCATATGATTTCACTTATCCAAGTAATTTCTCCTTCCTCAAAATCCTATAAGATTAAATAGGATTTTTTATTGCCGGTAAAAAAATGTTCTTCTGCTATGAGTTTATACAAATATGTCGTTGGATAATCAATTTTCCCCCGTTCAAAACACAGTGAAAGTTTTAAAAAAAAAATTAACATTCAAATAATTTCTTTGGACACTCGTATGCTTTAAACAATAAAAACATTCATAGGGTGATAATAATTATACCTTTATTGAATAAATCACTTGGCACCAACAATTACGGGATTAGCGGAGATAGCACTTGAAGTATTCCCTACGAACAATCTTTTTGAATTCTTTTTTCTCTAATCGAGTCCACGACTGGAATATTTGTTCCTCCTCTAAATTACACTAGAAAATTTAGAGAAATTTTAGCGTTTCAAATCAAAAACCAAAACCATGTCAAACACTTAGCTTTGTTTTTATTCTTGGTGTGGCCGAAATTATGGAGAGGATGTAGAGGAGATTTTCGAAAATAATGAGTGAGTGGTGGCTAAGTGTGACCTCCTTACTAAAATATAAATCCTTAATTAACTTAATTATGGGTTAAAAAGTTCCTTAATTAAATTTAATGGGCTTAGATAATTAATTGGATTAGTCCAACTAGTTAAATTAATTATTATATTAAAGTCCATTAAGAACATTAACTATTTAGCATGTTAGACTTGTGCTCCTACAAGCCCATTATACATATTTCCTACTACATTTAATTCATTCTTTAATAAACTCAAATTTTTAGTTAAGTATTTTAAATTCTCAAATTTTTCATAAATTCAACTCTTTAAATTTATTCTCTTCAAATTTTAATTATCATAAATTCAACTCCTTTAATTTACTATCTCTTAATTTTATATATAAATTCAACTACGTGAATTTATTGTCTCAAAGAAAACAAAGATCAAGTACTTGTGTGACCATCAATGGTTCAGGGATACAGCTAGTTGTGGGTTCACAACTCTCTGTGATTCAGGACTTTTTCCTTTATTAGGACTTGCCATAATTTGCTCCACTCTATGCACCAACATTTGATCATGAAAATGTCAGAAATCATTTTCTGATTAAACTCATCGAATCATGGTAAGAGCATCTAGTAGTATCATCCTACTAGAAAACTCTTGTCCCTAATGTACATCTTACATTTTGATCAGAGATTTCATGCACTAGTATTTCGTTATATCACATAGGATATCCACATCC
Organism: Primulina eburnea; assembly: GCF_022965805.1. Lineage (NCBI taxonomy): Eukaryota > Viridiplantae > Streptophyta > Magnoliopsida > Lamiales > Gesneriaceae > Primulina > Primulina eburnea. The sequence continues at coordinate 9,865,023 of NC_133117.1, forward strand.
GTATGTGAGCAGTGAATCCCTGACTACAATACGCTAGTTCATACACATGTCGCAATTGCACCCAACCTGACCATCTTGTGACCCTCGCGGAGTCGGTAAATGAGTCAAAGAACAATCCTAGCATGTAGAGCATCGGTATTGTCCCGCATCGTAAGGACTAATGATGTACAATCACAGCCACGAACTTTTCCTCTCCCTGAATGATAATCACTTGAAAAGTACGAGGGAGAGTTGTTCGGTACAATCATCATATGATTACCCATCTGCATAATTGGACATCTCTATACCCTTACTATGAAACACGGTACAAAACATCACAGATGCTAGTCTCAAGCTCAAGCGACCTTTTATCCCTTTTTTGGGCGGCTGATCGACTAATAACGAATTTAGAACATACATTGCTTATAATGAGTTTCAAGATCGAAGTACGATCTATTTGTATTAAAGTATAATCAATGCATTTATATATATTGTTTGCATGTGTATACAGATAAAGTAAAACGGAAGCATGAAATGTAAATTATATTAAAATAAAGATTATTTATTATAACTGATTAGAGGTAAATTCTCGATTACAATGCACTGGCTCCTACACACTTCGCAATTGCTCCCAACCTCTCCACATTGTGACCCTCGGGAAGTCGGTAACGAGTCAAAGCACAATCATAGTATATAGAGCCTCAGTGTTGTCCCGGATTGTAAAGACTAATCACATACAATCACAACCACGGACATTTCATCTCAATGAATGATAACCATTTGGAAAGTCCGATAGAGGGTTGTTCGTTACAATCATCGTATGATTACATCATCTGCATGATTGGACATGTAATACCCCAGATTCGACGAATGTCCTCACTGTACCAAGACGAGTCTTTCCAGCGTGCTTATGTCCTCACTCACACGCACCCTAAGAAACTTCCCAGGGGGTCACCCATCCCAAAATTACCCCAAGTCAAGCACGCTTAACTTTAGAGTTCTTATGTGACGAGCAACCGAAAATAAGATGCACTTTCTTAATATGAGTAGTACAAATCAAATTTTTTAAGCCTTCTTCAACTGTATAGTCCATTATATTGAACAGTCTCGGAATCCCTTTCATTCTGGTGTGGGACCGGTTCATTCATGTTCCCTCCACCTAGAAGCCTGCCAGGAGCCGCTCATTGTCCGTGCAACCTCATGGCACCGGCGATTAGCTCCCGCCCTCTTCGGTCCCGGGCCTCACATGCCCACCAGCTTCCGCTTGGTTCGTCTCCGAACCACCCCGTACTAAGAGAGGTCGGCTCTGATACCAACTGTAACGCCCTGAGCTCGGGTCCGCGACTGCGTGACTGCACAATGGGCCCCTATAGCAACAATTATTTCATATTCGTCCTCGCTTTACGAAAATGATTAACCCAAGTTGCTATAGAAGTCCATTGTAAGTCATTATAAACTCATTTTAAATCTTTCGTTTTTAAGATGTGGGATAAGGGTATCACATGACATCTCTATGTCTTTATCACGAAACACGATACACAACATCACAGATGCTAGTCTTATGTTCAAGCGGCATTTATTTTTATTTTAGGTGTCTGAATCGACTATGAACAAATTTAGAATCACAGTGTTTACAAATGTGTTTCAAGCTCGAATTATGAATCATTTGTATTAAAGTATAATCAAATACTTTATCTATGCTGATTGCATATGTATACAAAAAAAGTAAAATGAAACCATGAAATGTTAAATTATATTGAATAAATATTTTTTATTACATTTGAGTCAATAAATTCTCTAGTCCATTGTTGGCTTAAACATCTATTTTAACAAAATTTACGTGAGAATATTGCATAAATTTAGCATTAATTTAGTCACGTTGAAAATTATAACTGGATTCTGGATAGGTAATTTTATTATTTGATTATTATTGTGGCTATGTATTACATCACAAAAGCTACTACTCAACGTGGAAATATTAGCCCAAACACAGATATAACACTATTGTAAATAAATAAATAAAGTTTCAAAAAAGTAAAAATAAAGAAAAAGACACACATAACAACGCTATTTCAAAAATAAAATTTAGAAGTATAAGGTATGTTAATGTACCTCCGAAAATCCTCCTCCTACTAGCCACCGGCCGATCGACTCCAGCTTGGTGAAACCTCGAAAATACACAAGGAATCGTCCCTTTCGTTTACTCGAAGGAATACAATGTCCATCCTGTTATACTAGCACAGAGTTAGTGACGAAAACACTAATCTCTAACAGATATTGAACATAACAAGAACCACGAATCTCCCACTTGGTAGTTTTTGAATGATTATTCGGGATGATAATAGCTCTACCAATCACTCTAGTTTTACAACATCTTACGGGATTTCAAAGCCAAATCAGTACTGAAGCTGAGCAATCAACGGAGAACCAACCCTTTTGCAAAGGTAATTTAGGAGTTAAACAGGACTGAAAAAAAATCTTCAAAGATTTGGCTTAGAAAAGAAAAAGGGCAATCTTGAACCGAAGACCTTTGTTTAAGAGAAATGAGAGTGAAAAACAAAAACTTCACAGCAAAATGGTTTTCTGTCTGTTTATTTTCTAAACGTATGTGTTACTTTGTTCTTTTTTCATGAAGTAGAATATTTATGCAGCCTGTCTTCTTTACTTTCTCGAATAAACCAAAAGTTTATGTTAACATATAGCATTAAACTGAAAATTGCAGAAATATTGCTCGGGAGCAGAAGAATTTCATTGGAGAAAATTATGTCCAGTAGTCTTATCATTAATTTGTATTGTTTGCGTGCCTGCCTCCCCAGCTTTTTCTTTTCTCCTCTTTTTTGCAAGTCAGAGTCCTACGGGTACACGCTACACCGACAATTCTATAAGAGATCCACGTACTGTTGCATTTATTTTTGAAATACAACAAAAATTACATTTTTGCCCAGAAATAATTGATTAACGCAAATCCATTGTAAAACCATTCAGTTAATATAATACTTTTTGGTTGATTAATATTTCTCACTGTAAATATTTATTTATCTTTCGTCTAATTATTTATTTTTTTAATAAAATGGTGATGCTCGGATTCATTTTTTTAAGAAAAAAGATCAATCTTGCAATCATGACAAGACTCGCCTATTAACAAATCACATATTAGTTGCAGCCTTTTCCGTGCTTCTTGTGGGAATAGTGTACATCCACATTGTCTTAAACTTAAAGCTTCTGCTCAGATTCTTTGTTTTTTTCCTTTAATTTTTTTAAGAATAATAATAATAATAATAATCTATGGGTGAATTGTCCTAAAATACCTAAATCCAAATTGAACTTCCTCTACCGTCCCTGTGTCAGAAGTTTTTTGTTCTCAATCCTCATAAGCAAATATTTGTTTGTTTAAACTCCCTAACTACACAAATTGACTAAAATGCCCTTTTTCCATTTTTCAAATTAAATTAAACAATTTATATGGAGCACTTCTAGAACAATACTCGATCTATTGTATTTAGTGCTCAATTAATTAGAGAGTATACTCAAAATAATGGAAAATGTGCTAAAAGTTCTAATAGTTATACCCAATCTTGAATTATTTGTACTTGGTTTTCTTCACATTTTAAACTCCAAAAAATGAATGTGTGTACATAGTGAACAATCCTACATATGCTCCACTCCTAGAACTGGAGACATTTCTGCCGGACAATTAGTATTTTTATAATAAATTGAGCATATACTAGCATATATGGAGCACTTCTAGAATAATACTCGATCTATTGTATTTAGTGCTCAATTAATTAAAGAGTATACTCAAAATAATGAAAAATGTGCTAAACGTTCTAATAGTTATACCCAATCTTGAATTATTTGTACTTGGTTTTCTTCACATTTTAAACTCCAAAAAATGAATGTGTGCACATCCAAAGTAGCCGAAGTTATTATAGCAAATAGTTATACTCAATCTTGGATTATTTGTAACTAATTTTTTTTTCCATGTTTTAAATTCTTTATAATCAATGACATTATGTAATTCAAACATGATTCAAGCGACGAAAACCAAAAGCAAATTATACTACAAATTAAACAAAAATCAAAATGTAATATGCAAACAAGTTTTCTTATTTTTTCATTGATCATTGTCATATTTCTTCCCACTTTTATATATTTTACAATTCTTTTGATCACAAAAGCTACTACTTAACGTGGAAATATTAGCCCAAACTAAAATAAATGTAAAATGATGGATTATTTAAAATAATTTCAAGAATAAACGTCACTCTCTTTTGGATCTTTAAAAGATGGGTTACTATAAAAAAAAATTGTTATTTTCAGAAAGGAAAAAGATAGGTTATATATATATATATATATATATATATATATATATATATATATATATATATATATATATATATATATATAAAACACAGATATAACACTATTGTAAATAAATAAATAAAATTTCAAGAAACAAAAATAAAGAAAAAGACACACATAACAACGCTATTTCAAAAATAAAATTTAGAAGGGTTACTGGTGTGCGGAGTGTATAAGGTGTGTTAATGTACCTCAGATAATCCTCCTCCTACTAGCCACCGGCCGATCGACTCCAGCTTGGTGAAACCTCGAAAATACACAAGGAATCGTCCCTTTCGTTTTCTCGAAGGAATACAATGTCCATCCTGATATACAAGCACAGAGTTAGTGACAGAAACACTAATCTCTAACAGATATTTAACATAACAAGAACCATGAATCTCCCACTTAGTAGTTTTTAAAATGATTATTCGGGATGAGGATAGCTCTACCAATCACTCTAGTTTTACTACATCTTACGGGATTTCAAAGCCAAATCAGTACTGAAGCCGAGAAATAAACAGAAAACCAACCCTTTTGCAATGGTAATTTTAGGAGTTAAACCGAACTGAAGAAACATCTGCGAAGATTTAGCTTAGAAAAGAAAAAGGGCAATCTTGAACCGGAGACCTTTGTTTAAGAGAAATGAAAGTGAAAAACAAAAACTTCACAGCAAAATGGTTTTCTATCTGTTTATTTTCTGAACGTATGCGTTACTTTGTTCTATTTTCATGAAGGAGATATTATGCAGCCTGTCTTCTTTATTTTCTCGAATAAACCAAAAGTTTATGTTAACATATAGCATTAAACGAAAATTGCAGAAATGTCGTTCGGGGTTCGTTCGATGCTGCCCCATTCCATTAGTTCCTTGACACGTGGCAAGGACTTTTATTTTTTATTTGTAGAAGACTTCTCATCTTCTTCCAGTAGTTATTTGACACGTGGCAAGGAATTTTTTCCCCCAAATTACACAAACCATGATTATATAATTCAGATCTGGAAAGGGTTTCATCTGTCCCCCGTATTCCCTCTCCCGTGTATTTCATTTGGAAATTGAATTTTTCTCTCTACCTCTCTTCATTCTCGGAAACGGTATCATCAGGTAAGGTGATGCATTTTCACTCCACTGCACATTTTCACTCCACACACGAAACTTCTGGTCTATTGTTTCGAGCTGTCCGCTGTTTAGCATTTGTTCATCAAATGTGTACACGACCTTACACAAATGTTTAGCGTTTGTTTAGCATTTGTTTACCATTTACCATTTGTTTAGCATTTGTTTAGTTGTCCGCTGTTTAGCATTTGTTCATCAAATGTTCATAAAAAAAGAGACAAAACCCAAATAGTGTAACCTTACAGAAACACATACAATATAGCTTTTAGCTCGACACAATAGACCAGTCCGCTGTTTAGCAATTGTTTTGCCTAAAGTTTTTATTAATTGACTCACAAATAGTTTAATTCATTTTGTTTTTTTTAATTGATTCAGTTGGTTGGCTGCTTGCTTGAAAATAGAAGATAACAATCAACTGTCACTTGAAGAGATGGAAGGAGATAACAATCAAGAAGCCGGAAATGTTGAGGTACCAAATGAAAACTCTTTTGTCCATGTTTTGGAGAGTAAATTGGAAGTGGGGCAGGTTGTGAATAGCGTTGAAGATGTTTATTTATTGTATTGCCAATATGCGCATGCCAAGGGATTTAGTGTGAGGAAGGGTGATCAACGATATTTTTTCTCATACCAATGAACTTCAAGAAAAAGAATTTCATTGTTCCTGTGAAGGTTTAAAAGATGAGAAATGTTCTAGTAAAAGGATTCCAGTTTATCAAAAGCCGGTCATTAGAACACAATGTAAAGCGAAATTGAAGATTACAAGGGAAAAAGGGTGTGAATGGCGGGTGAGTAGATTTTTTGAAGAGCATAACCATGAGATGTTTGCACCTGATCAAACTCACTTGCTAAGATCGGCACGCAATATATCACATGCAAAAAAGTCTACTCTAGAAGCTATGGTAAATGCTGGAATATCCATCTCTAAAGCTGTTTCTTTTATGGAACATGAAGCATGTGGGCCACAAAATTTAGGTTTTATTAGAAAGGATGCATATGACCATATGTGTCGGTTGAAAAAACATACCAAAGTTGAGAATGGAGATGCCACTGCACTTATTCAATATTTCATTAATAAGGCTAATAAGGAGAATTATTTTTACTGGAATGTTCAATTGGATGATGATGATAGGGTGATGAACTTTTTCTTCAGGGACTATAGATGCGAGGTTGATTATGAATATTTTGGTGATGTCTTGTCGATTGATACAACATATAGAACAAATAAGTATAATTTAATATGTGCTCCATTTGTTGGTATAAATCACCATATGCAGAATGTATTGTTTGGCTTGGCCTTTATGTCAGATGAAACTCAAAGTTCTTTTGAATGGTTGTTTGCAACATTTCTTGATTCTATGAATGGACGGCAACCACAAACTATCTTTTCAGACCAATGTCAAGCCATGATGAATGCCATTGAAACAATTTTTTCACTTTCACATCATCGTTTATGTCAATGACATATAAATCAAAATGCTCCTTCATATTTTGGGAGTTTAAATGGTGATTCTGTTTTTAAAGGATTGTGGTATAAATGCATGAGTCATTGTGATTCTGAAGATGAATTTGAGAGCACGTGGAAATATATGATTGAAACGTATGATCTGCATGGTCATAAACGTATTCAATTTGTTTTTTTATGTCCTCCATAATCTCTACTAAATTTGCAAGTGCAACTTCCAATTCAACTATCTTTTCGGCTTCATTGACACTTGCACTTGCATTTGCATTTGCCCTTGCACTAGAATGTGCGTACGATGTTCCTTCAGCACTACGAGTAGCGGAAGAAGCTGCAACTTGATTGTCCATATACGAACAAAAAGCTTTTAATGCATCATCCCTAGAGGAGAATGACATGTGAGACGCACCGCTAAATTTATTAACTTGTTTTTGTGCCTCTTCCCAAGTCTCATATACACCAGGTTTACGCCCAATGAAAACTAGATATGTTTTCCCCTATATCACAAGAAAAAATAAAGAACATTAAAAACTTTACACTAAACAATTAGTATAATTAACAGAAAAATTTTAAATATCGTTGGCGCTCACCATAATCGAAAATAATGGTATGCCAGAGGGTCTTTTTGTTTTACTGAAACCAAAAAATAGAGAGTCACTACATTTATTTGAGGTCTTATGTATTCAAATTTGAACTAAAAATTAGTCACTACATATATACTCTTGTGCCCCTTCAATCCTAACAAGGAAAATATTATATGTAGTTGTAAGGTATATATGCCAATAGTATTATCAACCAAGAGAAAAGAGCTACGAACAGGACAAAACTAAATAAAAGGTTCTTTTTAAAGATATGTACAGTTAACATGTCTATTGATTGATTGAATTAGTCAATCGAAGAACCAATAAAACTGAAAAATTAATGCCTAGCCAAAACAAAACAAAACAAAGTGGAAATGCAAAAAAGCACAAACCATGTCCAAGAGAATTAATACCGTGTTTGCCAGTCATTATCTGTGGTGTCCCGCACCTCTCTCACTACCAGCAAGATCAATGAAAGAAATAATGCACATCTTATAAAAAAATCTTCACACTAATTATGGGTTTTGGCCAAGCAACCAAACTACTCTATGCACGAAATCTTTTTCCACAAATATGTATATAAGAATACACACACAACATACGCATTATATAAGAAATCTCTGTACCATTGCTTATTTCTATTTCAAAAAGTAAAATTTAATTTTAAAAAATAATTCATTTTTTATATTTTTACAAAACATACGCATTATATGTGACATCATCAGCTAGTATGTAATCAAAGTAGATCGAGAAGAGAGAGTTTGGATTTGCAAGCACTCGTCATGCCTGTTTTACCAAATCACCCATACCAGCGGATAGATGCCTCTTTTTTTATGAACACTAGTTACTCTGCACACGCGTTGCGTGTGTGTACAATCTTTTTTATCATTATCGATGGACTAAAGTGAAAATTGACAAATTATGGAGAGACTAAATTGATATTTGAATGATTGAAATAAAAATAAAAGTGTATGTTGAAATAAAAAAACAAAAAAATAAAAGTTTAATATTACTATAACTTTAAGGGTAAAACTGGAAAAAAAAGATGGTGTTCTCTTTGGCAGTTTATATAATGTGCTCAGCCTTAATAAATAGTATAGATTTGATGAACAAATGCTAAACAAATATTAAACAGCGGACAGCTAAACAAATGCTAAACATTTGTGTAAGGTCGTGTACACATTTGATGAACAAATGTTAAACAGCGGACAGCTCGAAACAATAGACCAGCAGTTTCGTGTGTGGAGTGAAAATGTGCAGTGGAGTGAAAATGCATCACCTTACCTGATGATACCGTTTCCGAGAATGAAGAGAGGTAGAGAGAAAAATTCAATTTCCAAATGAAATTCACGGGAGAGGGAATACGGGGGAGAGATAAAAACCCCAACCAGATTTGAATTAACTAACCACGGTTTGTGTAATTTGGAAAAAAAAAAATTCCTTGCCACGTGTCAAATAACTATTGGAAGAGGTTGAGAAGTCTTCTACAAATAAAAAAATAAAATTCCTCTTGATATGGCCGAAAATATTTGAGGAGTTTTTCATTGAGATTCTCGAAAATCTCTTTTTCATGAATTGGAGGCTACCCTTTTTATTCTAGATAATTGCATGCCATTAGAATAAAAAATTCTGATTATCTTTCTAATCTATTATTTACTTAATTAATCCAATTAATTAAGTAAATTTAAGATTCTAAAATGCATGCCTTATCAAATGCAATCTCAATGCATATCTTATGGAGACTAGGTTTTTAGGTCTCCCATTTAAATAAAACATCTATGGTCTAATTACCATAATAAAATAATTGGACCCATTTAATTAACATTAATGAGCTAAATTAATTAATTGGACTAGTCCAACTAGTTTAATTAATCAAAGTCCATTAAACTTTAATTATTTAATATATTGGACTTGTACTCCTACAAGTCCATTAAATATATTACCCATCATATTTAATTTATTATTTAATAAACTCAACATTTGAGCTTTAATAAATTAAATACATTATAAATTCAACATTTGAATTTAATATTTAAATTATAAATTCAACTCCTTGAATTTTATCACCTCCAAAATGTAATATTTAATAAACCCAACTTTTGAGTTTAATAAATTAAATTATCAAATTTTATAAATTCAACTCCTTGAATTTATTCTCTCCAAATTTCATAAATTCAACTTCTTGAATTTACTATCTCATAAATTCAACTCCTTGAATTTATTTTCTCAAAATTTAATTATCATAAATTCAACTCTTTGAATTTACTATATCATAATATAAATTCAACTCCTTGAATTTATTCTCTCAACGGGAACAAACGATCAAGTGCTTGTGTGACCCTCAATGGTTCAGGGATACAGCCAGTCGTGGGTTCACAACTCTTTGTGATTCAGAATAACATTTATTCTTATTCGGGCTTACCCTAGTTAGCCCCATTCTTTTCATCAACACCTTGATCAAGAATGTCAGAACTCATTTCTGATTGCACCCATCGGATCATGGTAAGAGCGTCTAGTAGCATCGCCCCATGATCCCCTAGGTATCACTGATAGTGCCTGCAAGAACCAGTCGATTATGATTAACGTACAATACGGTCCCTTCATCTCATATATCCTGATCGAATCTGCAACCATTGGTTCATCGAGGGTTGCATATTTATTCGATAACTATGTGATAACTATAATAGTGGCATCGCGTGTACTATTTGGAGAACTCCTTCTCCAAGGTACATCTCGTACTCTGGCCAGAGATTCCATGCACTATTATTTCATTAGATCACATAGGATATCCACACCCGTAGGTGAGCGGTGAATCCCCGACTACAATGCACTGGCTCCTATATGTGTCGCAACTGTACCCAACCTCGCCACCTGATGACTCTCCTGGAGCCGGTAAACGAGTCAAAGCACAGCCCTAGCATATAGAGCCTCAGTGTTGTCCCGGGTCGTAAGGACTAATGGTGTACAATCATAACCACGGACTTATCCTCTCGATGAATGATAACCACTTGGAAAGTCCGAGGGAGGGTTGTTCGGTATAATCATCATATGACTACCCATCTATATGTTTGGACATCTCTATGCCCTTACCAAGAAACGCAGTACACAACATCACAGATGCTAGTCTCGAGCTCAAGCGACCTTTATCCATGTTTTAGGCGGCTGAATCGACTAGGAACGAATTTAGAATATGCAGTGTTTACAAATGAGTTTCAACATCGAATTACGATTCATTTGTATTAAAGCATAATCAAGGACTTTATCTATGCTGCTTGCATGGGTATACAGATAAAGTATTACGAAATCATTAAAAGTTAAATTATATTAAAATAAAGATTGTTTATTTCACTTGAGTCAATAAACTCCCCAGCCAACCGTTGGCTTACAGGGCATCTACTCTAACAATCTCCCACTTGCCCTAGAGCCAACTACCCATAAACTTTAATCCCATTGCTTCGCGATGCTACTCAAACAATGGTCCTGGCAAGGGCTATGTAAGTGGATCAGCAACATTATCTGCAGAGTGGACTCTTTCGAATGATGTCTACTCTTCCCACAATCTCCCGTATGATATGGAACTTCTTCAGTTCATGTTTGGATCGCTGATGAGACCTTGGTTCCTTAGCTTGCGCAATGGCACCAGTGTTGTCGCAGTACTACGGGACTGGATCAACTCCATTAGGAATAACGCCCAACACTTGGACAAAATTCCTCATCCAAACTGCCTCTTTGGCTGCATCAGATGCAACAATGTATTCAGCTTCAGTGGTGGAATCCGCAACAGTGTCTTGCTTGGAACCTTTCCAAGAGACAGCTGCACCATATCGCATGAATACAAAGCCAAAGGTCGATTTCGAATCATCTACGTCACATAGGAAGCTAGAATCAGTGTAGTCTTCCAATTTCAATTCTCCACCCCCATAAACCATGAACAAATTCTTAGTCTTTCTCAAGTACTTAAGAATATCTTTCGCGGCCTTCCAATGCATTGGACCAGGGTTCGCCTAATATCTGCTTGTAACACTCAGAGCGTAAGCAACATCAGGACGTGTCGATATCATACCATATATGATACTACCAATGGCAGATGCATATGGAATACGTGTCATCATCTCTATCTCTTCATCAGTATTGGGACACATAGCTTTAGATAGAGTAATACCATGACACATTGGTAAGTATTCTCTCTTGGACTCTTCCATAGAGAATCGTTTTATAATGGTATCGATATATGTGGCTTGGGTGAGCCCCAACATCCTTTTGATCTATCTCTATAGATTTGTATTCCTAATACATAGGATGCTTCACCCATGTCCTTCATTGAGAATCTACTGGCTAACCATACTTTAGTTGATTGCAATAATCCTACATCATTCCTAATGAGCAGGATATCATCAACATAAAGTACTAGGTATGTCACTGAACTCCCACTAATTTTCTTGTACACATATGGTTCCTCAAGATTCTTAGCAAAACCAAACTCTTTGATAGTGCTATCAAATCTGAGGTTCCAACTCCTTGATACCTGCTTGAGACCATATATTGATCTCTGAAGTTTGCATACATTATGCTCACTTCCTACTGATGTGTATCCCTCGGGTTGAGACATATAATTTTTTTTTTGATGTCTCCATTGAGGAATGCAGTCTTCACATCTATTTGCCATATCTCATAGTCATACCATGATACTATGGCTAGTAGTATTCTAATGGACTTAAACATTGCAACTGGTGAAGAAGTTTCCTCATAGTCAACTCCTTGTCTTTGAGTATAACCTTTTGCAACCAGCCTTGCTTTGAAGGTCGCTACCATCCCATTCGCCCCAAGCTTTCTTTTTTAGATCCATTTGCACCCTATAGGAACGATTCCCTCAGGTTGATCCACCAATGTCCAGACTTGGTTTGAATATATAGAGTCCATTTCTGACTGCATGGCTTCAAGCCATTTGGTTGAATCTGTGGGGACCCGGACGCTAATCAAGTTCTTAATCATAATTGGGACAAATTAATCAACTAAAACAGGGTCTAAATTTTTTTTTTTTTAAATGCGGAACGTAGTGAAATCAAACTCATATACATATCAGTATAAAATACAATACAAGTCCTGTACTGCATGCATTCAAATTAAACTAAGGTTTAACAACTAATGTCAAGTGTTCAACCCTATCTCTAATCCAAGTCCGGAGCCTCCACTCTAATCACGATCTCTCCTCATCTCCTAGACCCTGATCCTGTCCCACCTGTTGTCATGTACACATACAGACAAGACAACAGCCGGATAATTCCGGTGAGAATATAATCCCAGTATAAATCAATGAAACATGCAATCATATAAAACAATATAAAGCATGTAATCAGGTAACAGATATATGTATCAAAATCTGAAACATAATCAATATCAATCTGTCGACATGATTCGATAATTCAGACTAGACTCAATCCTAGTCTAGGGATCCCGGTTTCCAGATGTGGTGTTCCTATATCGAATTCCGTAATAGAAGGAACCGTATTCCTATTACTCGATATAACCAATATCCTGGTATTCCTATATCGAATTCCGTAATAGACGAATTCCCATTTCCTATTACTCGATATAACCAAACATCCGGTGTCCTGACCTATCCGTCATGGACTGCAGTTCTATCTTTAATATCCTATCTTGAGACATCGTGCAATGTGCCCGTGGCGATTCCACCACTATCAGGCACTTCTGTCACAAAATACATCGTCTAATACATGTCATCTAAAATCAAGAGAACAAGTATATTATTCAATCCATGCAAATATCAATGCAATAAAGTAAAGTATGTGATTAAGGGAAACTCAAGTCTAATCCGACTCAAGTCGATCTCCCAATACCACATTGACTTATACCTTTCTTTCGTCGGTTTCTGGCTCAGTCGATGTCCTGAACTCACAGCCTGTCTGGCAATGACAATATCAATAATCTCATGTCAATATACCGTTCAACTCAATAACAATCTGATGAATCTGGATTTAATTCAAATCAACGGTATAACGGTACAATTTCAATATCCCCGTCAATACCGATTCAACAGATAATAGTTACAATCCATAACCCATATCTGATACAATCTGTAATCCAATCACAATTCAAATCTGTCTGGTATAAATCAATATACCCTAAAAATTCATAACAATTCCATAATCAGTCCGTTTCTTAGTCTGACTTCGATTCTATAATGTCTCATATGTCAAGAACAACATATATGAGTTCCATTCAGTTCTGACAATATCATAATTCTAAAACATGTCAAAACGTAGTAAAACTTACGTCCAGTTGTAGCCTACGTTGCCAGGAACTCAATACCGAAGTCGGATTCAAAATCAGACGGACGGATTTCTCGCAAAAGGCGTAAGGATTTTCTCCTTTCTTCTTCAGACCTTTTCTCGATTTATGTTCTGATTTTCGAAGAACAATGCTATATATATATACATATATATATATATATATATATATATATATATATATATATATATATATATATAGACAACTCGCGCATGCATCACAGCAAGTGGCTCATTTTCCGCAAGACACGCAACACCGCGGGTGCGGTCGTTGCTGCACCGCGGGTGCGGTCCTGCACCGCGGGTGCGGTCCTGTTAGCACCGCGGGTGCGGTCACCCTACGATCTCGATGCACAATAGTTCCCGAAGCACAACCGCGGGTGCGGTGCTTCCTAGGCCGCGGGTGCGGTGTCCCCTCGGCCTCACCTTCACCATTTCATTTCTAATTCTTTTCTCAATGTCCCGATTAATCCTTTTGTAATCCTATCAATTATAAATCAAGTATTACAGATTACTGGGATTAAATTTCCGGGCATTACATTCCTCCCCCCCTAAGATACGATTTCGTCCTCGAAATCACAGGCAATCTATCATATCAGTAAGGAGTATATACAGAAATGTAATAGAACTTTACATCAGTGGAACAATGCTGGGAATTCCTGTCTCATATCTGATTCAGTCTCCTAAGTGGCTTCTTCAATGCCATGACGAGTCCATTGAACTTTCACAAGAGGAATCGTCTTTGTTCTGAGCTGTTTTTCTTTACGATCAATAATCCTGATCGGTTTCTCGACATAACTCAATGTCTCATCCAACTCAGTCTCGTCTGGCTGAATCACGTGAGAATCATCAGGGAGATATTTCCGCAGCATCGATACATGAAAAACATCATGTATCCCAGATAATGAAGGCGGTAATGCCAGTCGATAGGCACGATCTCCTACTTTTTCGAGAATCTCATATGGACCAACATATCTTGGAGACAATTTCCCTTTCTTGCCAAATCTGACAACTCCTCTGAAAGGTGAAATCTTCAGGAATACTCGGTCTCCAGCCTCAAATACCAACGGTCGTCGTCTGAGGTTGGCATATTTGGCTTGTCGGTCTTGAGCTGCCTTCATTTTCTTCTGGATCAACTTTATTTTCTCTGTCATATCTCTGATCATGTCAGGTCCAGTCTCAGGAACTTCAGAGATATCATCCCAATAAAGAGGAGATCTGCATTTCTTTCCGTACAACGCTTCAAAAGGTGCCATCTCAATACTCGTCTGATAGCTATTGTTGTACGAAAACTCACACAGTGGCAGTGCATCTTGCCAGCTAGTACTAAAATCGAGCACTACGGCTCTCAGCATATCCTCCAGTGTCTGGATAGTCCGCTCTGGCTGTCCATCGGTCTGTGGATGATATGCGGTACTCAGATGTAACTTCGTACCTAGGGCATGCTGTAAACTCTGCCAGAAGTGCGAAGTGAATCGAGGATCACGATCTGAAACAATCGACTTCGGCACTCCGTGCAATCTAATCACTTCTCGGACATAAACATCGGCCATCTGGTCATACCTGTAGGTCATTTTGTATGGAATAAAACAAGCAGATTTGGTCAATCGATCAATCACGACCCAAATCGCATCACAACCTCGGGAGGATCTTGGTAACTGCGTCACAAAATCCATGGAAATGTGATCCCATTTCCATTCAGGAATGGACAAACTCTGTAACAATCCTCCTGGTTTCTTCCTCTCAGCTTTCACCTGTTGGCAATTCAGACACTTGGAAACAAATTCAGTCACATCAGATTTCATCTGTTTCCACCAATACTGTGTCTTTAAATCATTATACATTTTCCTGCCACCAGGATGAATGCTAAAACGACTGTTGTGCGCTTCTGACAGTATTCGCTGTCTCAAATCTGAAACATTCGGCACAACAATACGATTATTCACATACAAGACATTGTCACGAACCTGATATTCCGATTGATGTCCAGTTCTGACCATCGCAATCGAATTCTGTACATTCTGATCAACTTTCTGAACTGTTTTAATTTTCAAAAGTAGCTCTGGTTCAACTCTAACAGCACACAATCTCAGAGGCTGACGATATGTCTCAAATATTAATCCAGACAAACAGCAGTCTTTAATCAAATTCGATACACCAATCGTCGATAAGGATAGTGCACATACCTTTCGACTCAGTGCATCAGCTGCTGCATTGGACTTCCCTGGATAATACTTGATTTCACAATCAAAGTCTTTCAGTAAATCCAGCCATCTCCGCTGTCTCATATTCAGCTCTGATTGCGAAAACAGATATTTCAAGCTCTTGTGATCAGAATATATTTCAAATTTCTCACCGTAGAGGTAATGTCGCCATATCTTCAATGCAAAGACTATGGCTGCCAATTCAAGATCATGAATTGGATAACGAGTTTCATGGGGTTTCAGCTGTCTCGAGGCATAAGCAATCACATGCCCCCGCTGCATCAAAACACACCCCAATCCTCGGTGAGATGCATCACAGTAAACAACAAAGTCACCAGTACCTGAAGGAATCGTTAACACAGGCGCACTGGTTAATCTCTTTTTCAATTCCAGAAAACTGGATTCACAGTCTTCTGACCAAACAAACGGAGCATTCTTCTGGGTTAACTGCGTAATCGGTTTGGCAATACTCGAAAAATCTTTAATGAATCGACGATAATATCCTGCCAAACCCATAAAACTACGAATCTCCGGCACAGATGTAGGTCTCGGCCAACTAATCACGGCTTCAACCTTACTGGGATCAACTGATATACCGTCTCCCGATATAATGTGACCCAAAAACACAATCTGTTTCAGCCAAAACTCGCATTTTGACAATTTAGCATATAATTTCTCCGCCCTCAAAATTCTCAACACAGTCCTCAGATGATTAGCATGCTCAATCATATTCTTTGAATAAATCAATATATCATCAATGAATAAGATAACAAAATCATCCAAGTATTTCTGAAAGACACGGTTCATCAATCCCATAAATACCGCCGGTGCATTCGTCAAACCAAAAGGCATGACAATAAACTCATAGTGTCCATACCTGGTTCTGAATGCTGTCTTTGAGATATCAGAGTCCCTGACTCTCAATTGATGGTATCCAGATTTTAGATCGATCTTGGAATATACAGATGAACCTTGCAATTGATCAAATAAATCATCAATACGAGGCAATGGATATTTATTCTTTACCGTTGCCTTGTTCAGTTGCCGGTAGTCGATACAAAGTCTCATCGACCCGTCTTTCTTTCTCACGAACAGTACTGGAGCACCCCAAGGAGATACACTCGGTCTGATATATCCCTTGGCCAGTAAATCCTCCAACTGTCCTTTCAGTTCTTTCAATTCGATCGGTGTCATCCTGTATGGAGCTCTCGAAATCGGAACTGTTCCTGGCATTAACTCAATGCTGAAGTCTATCTCTCGCATCGGAGGCAATCCAGGAATCTCCTCTGGAAAGACATCAGCAAACTCACACACAACTGGCAAGTCCGCCAATGATGGGCTCGTTTTCAGTAAGTCAACTGAATATACCAGGAATCCCTCCGCTCCCTTCTGCAATACTCGAGTCATATTCATTGCAGATATCAAAGGAATTCTGGCACGAGAACCCTTACCATAAAATTTCCACTCCTCAGCCAACTCAGGTCTGAATCGAACTATCTTGTGGAAACAATCAACTGTAGCTCGGTACTTGTTCAACATATCGATACCGACAATACAATCAAAATCAGATAAACCCAGCACAATACAGTCTAGCTCAATCGTATGTCCATCGTACTACAGTATACAAGTGAAGAACCTAAAGGGGGGGTGAATAGGTTCTTTTAGGCCCTTTAGCGTTTTTAAAACGAGTTTGCAAAAATTGCAAGCGGAAGACTTGAGGGACAATCACAACTAAAAAATGAATGCGTAAAGTAAGTGCGTAAAATAAATGCGTAGTAAAGTAAATGCGTAAAGTAAAGAGGGATAGAGATGTTTATGGAAGTTCGACGAAGAATCGTCTACGTCTCCCCTTCTCGATGAGGATCGAGGTATCACTATATCGACTTGGCTTTAGGAGCTCCAAGCTAGCTTTTACAACCACGCCTCGATGCGTCTACTTGGCCTTGAGGGCTCCAAGGATAGCCACGAACTTTACAACCCACTCGAGAGTATTACTTTCACTCTTTTTCTACAACTCTTTTGATATTACAACTCTTTTAATCAACGCACACAAAAGATAGTAGAAAGCTTTGTAAGAGACAAGAGAGAGTGGAGTGGGATGATTGAGAATGCATCCTCAAAGGCCTATTTATACTAGTCTTGGACGCCAAGGTTCGGATCTTCTGTTTATGCTTCGGAACGTCCGATGTGATTGAAATCAATTTGCGTAATTCTGGAATGACTTCGGATCTTCCGATCTTGACTTCGTAGGGTCCGAACATATGCTTCGGAGGGACCGATCAAACTACGTTTCTTCCGAACAGTTCTTTCAGACAGTGTATGAACAGCTTCGAAAGGTCCGAACTCAAGTTCGTACCGTCCGAACATTCCCGCGTTTCCGGAGATTTGAAATCTTCAACACTTCGTAGCGTCCGATTATGTCCTTCGTAGCGTCCGAAATCTACTCAATCAACAGTCAGATCAATTTGTCTCCGCATTGAAGTGATTTGATTGCTTGTGTTCGGAACGTCCGATCACGTCTTCGGAACGTCCGAACTGGCTCCTCGCAGCTTCCGAACAGCTTCTACTTTGCTTCTGATCGGCACCTTTTCGGAACGTCCGAACCAACTTCGGATCTTCCGAACTTAACTTTGTTCTTAATTTCCTGCATGCCTCAATATAAAACATTAGTACATTTTTAAGCCAAGTTTTGGTATCATCAAAACAAAAACTTTGGAATATGTTACAGCATTAAAAACATTAATCTCATCCTCGAGATTTGTATGCGTTTAAGGCGTAACAATCTCCCCCTTTTTTATGATCACAAAACTTGGTTAAAAATTGAGAAACAATAATCAACATAATCTAAATGTTATTAAATAACTCCCCCTTAATCAAATAACAAGTCTAAGAGGTTGAATTAAGGCGAATTTATTTAATAACCATTTAATAGCAATTTAATAACCATTTAATAGCAATTTTAACCAAATAAATTCTCCCCCTTTTTGCGATAATCAAAAAGACATAAGCATAAAGAGAGACAAATAAACAGGTAAAATATCCACTAATAAATAAGTCTTTTATACAATGATACATCAAGATAAAATAAACAAAAATAACAAAAACAAGCTAAGAATCCGCATCCCGCGACTCTCTATGGCTCCTCATCTCAGCCTCGATGGAATCAAGACGCGAGGAAGTCTCAGTATGATGGCGCTCTAAGGTAGACTCTAAAAGAGAAAAACGAGTGTCGAAACGAGTCTCCAATCGCTCGAGATACTCGAAAATCCGATCGTAGGGTCCAGAGGGAGCCGGCGGAGTGAAGCCATGAGGAAGGTCATCCATGGTCATCAAAGGAGTGCTAATAGGGTCGGGAACACGCTGATGGGATGTAGAGGGAATATCAAACGAAGGGGTAGGAGTGGTACCCGTAGTAGGGGGACCAGCGGGAAATCCTCTCGTCTGAACGTGAGGAGGAAGGAGACCGAAGGGAACATGAAAGTGTTCGGTCGGACGATAGGACGCAAAGATGCGATCCTTGTCGATGACCCAAGAGGATAAGACGGGATTCCAAGAGAGTCCCATATTAACAACAGTATCATGGTCGATAGTCTCGCGGGGAGAAATAGACACGGATTCTTCATCTGTAAAGTCAATGCCCAGATGGGCTAGAATCCGGTTAATGAACCGGCCAAACGGAAAAGAGACGCGAGTAGAAGAAGCCGCGTACTCCATGGCGTACATAAGAAAACGGGGAAGGTTAAAAGGACGCTGGGAGACTAAATAATAGAGAATGTACAGATCGAGATACTTGCAAGTGGAGAGGTCTCCACTGCGAGGAACAATGGAAGAAGTGATGAGCTTCAGAACAAGCTGAAGCTGAGGAGGAAGGTCCTTCGCATGAGGACGGTCATCGGCAGGAGTAGGCGGACGACCGAAGATGGTGGTCAAGGCAGTGAATCGATCAAAAGTAGGGTCATTCTCAGTCCAAGACTGAGAAAAGAACTCACTCGGTCCGTCTCGAGGAAGATCGAACCAAGTGGAGAGGTCGGCGGTATGAACCGACCCTGAACAATGGTAACAACACGAGTGTCATCACCACCAAGAACTAGGGAAAAGTTCGCATAGAACTGATGTATGAGAGAGGGGTAGATGAGATCGGGTACGGAAGGTAGAAAGAAGTTTCCCCAACGTTGAGACTCAATAAGAGTAATCAACGTAAAGGAATTCGCACGGAGGTATTCGGTGTGAAGGGTACGACCAGGCAGAATGTTACGGGTTTCGAATTCAGGTGGGATAGGACGAGGGTTGGGTGGTTGGGTAAGATCATGGTGAAAGGCACCGTGACGAGGGCGAACATTTCGGCCAGCTGCGTTACGGCGCGGAGGCATAGTGAGTAGTGAGTGTTTTGTGTGGGGAAAGAAAGAAGGAGTGAATGAGCAAATAAATCAGAGGATCCGAACGCCTATTTATAGGCCATGTTCGGACGGTCCGAACATGAGTTCGGAAGGTCCGGAATTTGAACGGAACGGTTATCTGGCAGGAAGTTCGGACGATCCGATTCACAATCGGACATTCCGATCCAAGACCGGAGGCTACGATGAGTAAACGGAGGATCCGAAGTCCTACAGGCAGGCATTGGGAAGGCGCGAACATTTAATGACATCGGAAGGAGGTTCGGACGATCCGATGTGTGTTCGGATGGTCCGAAGAGTGAATCGGAGGTTCTGGAACCTATGGTCAGGTTCGGATGATCTGAACACGTTCGGTGGATCCGAAGTGAAACGAAGCATCCGAAAAGGAACGGTGATTCCGAAGTAGCCAAGATGAGGAACACCTAAAATTTAAAATATTTAGCACATAAATGAATGTTGAGCCATAATTATGGATAAATACAATTAATTTGTATTATCCGACATTATAATGCTCACATTAATAATACTCCCCCTCAATTTAACAAATATGTACGAGAATATTCGACTAGTGTTTACAACTCAATCATGCCAAGTTCACCACGCAAACGAGTAAAAGTAGATTCATCTAGTGGTTTTGTAAAAATATCAGCAATTTGATTCTTGGTGTCAACATAGTGAAGTTCAACATCATTTTGCTCAATGTGATCACGAATAAAATGATGTCGAATGTCAATATGTTTTGTACGAGAATGTTGAACTGGATTCTTTGTTAGACATATGGTGCTTGTATTATCACAAAAGATTGGAATTTTTGAAAAAGTAACACCATAGTCGAGTAATTGATACTTCATCCAAAGAATTTGTGCACAACAACTACCGGCAGCCATATACTCGGCCTCGGTCGTTGAAAGTGCAACACAGTTTTGCTTTTTAGAAAACCAAGACACCAAGCAATTTCCCAAAAAGAAGCAAGTACCACTAGTGCTCTTTCTATCCACCTTATATCCTCCAAAGTCGGCATCACAGTAAGCTTTTAAATCGAAAAATGAGTTCTTAGAATACCATAATCCGAGATTTGGAGTATTTGAAAGATATTTGAAAATGTGTTTTAAGGCGAATAAGTGTGATTCCTTTGGACATGATTGAAATCGTGCACACAAGCAAACACTAAACATAATGTCAGGTCTACTAGCAGTCGCATAGAGTAGGGAGCCAATCATGCTACGAAATAACTTTTGGTCAACAGGTTTACCTCCCTCATCTTTGTCGAGTCTGACTGTCGTGCTCATAGGTGTGGATGAGGCTTTGGAAGACTCCATCCCAAACTTTTTGAGCATCTCCTTGATGTACTTCCCTTGGTTGACAAAGAAACCATCCTTGCATTGCTTGATTTGGAGACCAAGAAAGTAGTTGAGCTCGCCCATCATGCTCATCTCAAAGTGATCCTGCATAAGCTTAGAAAAATCTCTACAAAAGTGTTCATTAGTAGCACAAAAAATAATATCATCTACATATATTTGTACTATCAGCAAATCATTGTCTTTAGTCAAGGTAAACAAGGTAATATCAACTTTACCTCTACAAAAACCATTAGACAGCAAAAAGGTGGATAATTTCTCATACCAAGCTCTAGGAGCTTGTTTCAAACCATACAAAGCCTTATCAAGTTTATACACATAATCAGATAAGTGCACATCTTCAAAACCAATAGGTTGCTCAACATACAATTCTTCTTTCAAATCACCATTAAGAAAAGCACTTTTAACATCCATTTGAAACAATTTAAAGTCTCTAGAGCAAGCAAAAGCAAGTAGCATGCGAATGGATTCTATTCTAGCGACAGGGGCATAAGTCTCATCATAATCAATTCTCTCTTCTTGACTATATCCTTTAGCTACTAGCCTAGCTTTATTTCTAGTGATTGTACCATGCTCATCTAACTTGTTCCTAAATACCCATTTAGTTCCTATGACAGGTCTATCAATGGGTCTAGGTACAAGATTCCAAACTTTATTCCTTCTAAATTCATTTAATTCATCTTGCATAGCAATAATCCAAGACTCATCAAGTAAAGCTTCTTCTATGTTCTTAGGCTCTATGTGAGAAAGAAAAGCAAGATAATTGCACATATTAGAAGAGCGAGTAGATACTCCCTTCGATGGGCTACCAATGATGAGGTCCATGGGATGATCCTTGTGCGTAGTCCACTCCTTCGGAAGAGGTGCGTCCTCTTGATCTTTAGGAACATCATCTAGGCTTGTGGACTCCAACTTTTCGCCAAGGATATCTATATCATCATCATCAGAAACAACAGGTCTAGGCAAGCAAGGGTTAGTTTCATCAAATATGACATGAATAGATTCTTCAACTAGTAAAGTGCGTTTATTAAAGACTCTATATGCTTTGCTAGAAGTAGAGTAACCAAGAAAGATACCTTTGTCCGATTTAGCATCGAACTTACCCAGGTTGTCCTTACCATTGTTGTGGATGAAGCATTTTGATCCAAAAGCGCGGAAGTAAGAAATGTTAGGCTTTCTCCCTCTCCATAGTTCGTATGGAGTTTTCTTGAGAATTGGCCTTATTGATACGCGATTGATGATGTAACAAGCAGAACTCATTGCTTCAGCCCAAAAATATTTTGGTAGAGAATGCTCACATAGCATGGTCCTTGCAATCTCTACTAGGGTCCTATTCTTCCTCTCAACGACACCGTTCTGTTGAGGAGTTCTAGGACAAGAAAAGTTGTGACCAATGCCTTTGCTTTGACAAAAAATTGAAAAATTTTCATTTTGAAATTCCGTTCCGTGGTCACTACGGATTTGTTTGATCAAAAGATTTTTCTCATTTTCAACCTTTTTGACAAAAAATTTGAAATGATCAAAGGCATCACTTTTATGGGCTAAAAACAATGTCCAAGTGAAACGTGAAAAATCATCCACAATGACAAAAGCATAGGATTTACCTCCTAGACTGGTTGTCCTCGAGGGACCACATAAATCTAGATGAAGTAACTCAAGGGGCATAGAAGTGGATACAAAATTTTTATTTTTGAAGGATTCCTTTGTGTGTTTACCAAGTTGACAAGCATCACAAAAAGAATCTAATTTTAAATTCAGCTTTGGCATTCCGGAAACTATGTCAAGTTTTAAAAGTTTTTCTATGGTGCTCATCCCAACATGACCAAGTCGTCTATGCCAAAGAATGTTGTCATCAACATTTAATGTTACAAGGCTTTTTATTTTTGAAAAAGATGAAATCTTTAAATCGACCTTGTAAACATTTTCACTTCTATAACCTTTGAAACTAATGGTTTTGTCAGTTGTGAGTGATACAGTGCAATCGTGTGGTGTGAATTTGACTTCATAACCCCTATCGCACAATTGACTAATGCTTAGGAGGTTATGTTTAAGTCCTTTCACAAGAAGTACATCATCAATGATAGTAGAGTTAGATATACCTATTGAGCCGATGCCTTCTATGATCCCTTTGCTGTTGTCTCCAAAGGTCACCGATCCCTTTTCTTTTGGTCGAATGGATTGTAGCAGCTTCTTTTCTCCCGTCATGTGTCGAGAGCATCCACTGTCAAGATACCAAGTGCTCGATGACTTGTCTCCCCTTTGACCCTATAAGATTGAGATACAATTTGATAGTTGGTACCCGTTTCTTTGGGTCCTTTGAGGTTAGTAGTAGTTGGGGATTTGGGGATCCATTTCCAATAGCTATTCTTATTGTGTTGGTGTCTAAGTTTCTTGCATTTAGGTCTTATGTGGCCTATCTTACAACAGTAAGTGCATGTTGGTGGTGTTCTTAGTTTTGCCTTTGCGATAAGACTAGCGAAGTTGACTGATTTCTTTTCATATCCTAGACCTCCTTTGTCGAAGTTACACCTTTGCATGCTCAAGAGGTTTTCTAGTTTACCGCTACTCACATTGAACTTGTTGAAGGCTTTCTCTAAGTCTCTTAGGTTTGTCTTGAGCTTAGTGTTGTCATGCATCCTAGCTTCTAGTTCAGTTTTAAGTTGCTTATTCTCATTTCTAAGTGACTTAGCCTTATTGTACATACTAGTGTAAGCGGAGAGTAATTCATCGTAAGAGGGTACCTCGTCGTCATCCGAGTCGGTCAGATGATCTTCCTTTGCCATGAAGCATAGGGTAGACTCTTCTTCGTTGTCGCTGTCGCTCCACGTGGCTAGAAGGGCCTTCTTCTTGTCTTTGCCGGCCTTCTTCTTGGAGGGACACTCGTTTGCATAGTGATCTTTTTGTTGACAGTTGTAGCAGGTCACTTCCTTCTCAATCTTTTTGTCCTTCTTGTTGAAGTTGGAACTCCGCATGAATCTTTTGAACTTTCTAGTGACGAGTGCCATTTCTTCATCGTCGATATCTTCAAGTTGACTGGTCAAGGCGATCCCTTTCGCCTTTACTTTGTCGTCATCTTTCTTTGTCTCCTTCCGGGTAGATACTTCAAGTTCATGGGTCTTTAGGGTCCCATGAAGTTGATCAAGGTCGTAGGATGCCGCATCTCCCTTGTTGGATTCAATGATAGCCGTGCGCTTTGCATCCCATTCCGCCGGTAGTGCTCGAAGGGCTCTCCTCCACACTTGTTTAGTTGGGTAGTTCTCACCAAGTTGGGCAAGCTCATTGATGATTTGGGTGAGCCGCCGAAACATGGTGTCGATATCCTCCTTGGGTTCCATCTCAAAGGTCTCGTACTTGAGTTGGAGAAGGTCTATCTTCGTTTCTTTGACTTGATTGGTTCCCTCGTGGCAAATCTCCAATTTGTCCCAAATCTCTTTGGCGGAGGTGCAAGCCGAGATTCGGTTGTATTCATTCATATCTAGGGAACAATGAAGAATATTCATAGCTTTAGCATTTTGAGAGATAAGTTTCATATCGTCCTTGGTGAAGTCATCCATTCCCTTAGGAATTTCCTTATCATCCACCGTTTTCATGGGGATATAGGGACCTTTCACCGTTATTTTCCAAAGGTCGTAATCGACGGATTGGATGTATAGAGATATTTTATTCTTCCAATATCCGTAATTAGTACCATTGAAAAGAGGGGGACGATTTGTGGATTGTCCTTGGGCATACTCGCTTGCTAGATTGGCCATTTAAAAGATTTTGAAAAATCTGGCTCTGATACCACTTGAAGAACCTAAAGGGGGGGTGAATAGGTTCTTTTAGGCCCTTTAGCGTTTTTAAAACGAGTTTGCAAAAATTGCAAGCGGAAGACTTGAGGGACAATCACAAATAAAAAATGAATGCGTAAAGTAAGTGCGTAAAATAAATGCGTAGTAAAGTAAATGCGTAAAGTAAAGAGGGATAGAGATGTTTATGGAAGTTCGACGAAGAATCGTCTACGTCTCCCCTTCTCGATGAGGATCGAGGTATCACTATATCGACTTGGCTTTAGGAGCTCCAAGCTAGCTTTTACAACCACGCCTCGATGCGTATACTTGGCCTTGAGGGCTCCAAGGATAGCCACGAACTTTACAACCCACTCGAGAGTATTACTTTCACTCTTTTTCTACAACTCTTTTGATATTACAACTCTTTTAATCAACGCACACAAAAGATAGTAGAAAGCTTTGTAAGAGACAAGAGAGAGTGGAGTGGGATGATTGAGAATGCATCCTCAAAGGCCTATTTATACTAGTCTTGGACGCCAAGGTTCGGATCTTCTGTTTATGCTTCGGAACGTCCGATGTGATTGAAATCAATTTGCGTAATTCTGGAATGACTTCGGATCTTCCGATCTTGACTTCGTAGGGTCCGAACATATGCTTCGGAGGGACCGATCAAACTACGTTTCTTCCGAACAGTTCTTTCAGACAGTGTATGAACAGCTTCGGAAGGTCCGAACTCAAGTTCGTACCGTCCGAACATTCCCGCGTTTCCGGAGATTTGAAATCTTCAACACTTCGTAGCGTCCGATTATGTCCTTCGTAGCGTCCGAAATCTACTCAATCAACAGTCAGATCGATTTGTCTCCGCATTGAAGTGATTTGATTGCTTGTGTTCGGAACGTCCGATCACGTCTTCGGAACGTCCGAACTGGCTCCTCGCAGCTTCCGAACAGCTTCTACTTTGCTTCTGATCGGCACCTTTTCGGAACGTCCGAACCAACTTCAGATCTTCCGAACTTAACTTTGTTCTTAATTTCCTGCATGCCTCAATATAAAACATTAGTACATTTTTAAGCCAAGTTTTGGTATCATCAAAACAAAAACTTTGGGATATGTTACAGCATTAAAAACATTAATCTCATCCTCGAGATTTGTATGCGTTTAAGGCGTAACAACAAGGTTTCACAGATTTTACTGATATCAAACCTGTTCCTAACGGGGAAGAAACTGACACTACCGCAGACAATGACTCAACTGGTAATGCACGACTCAATGCAAACCTCTCAGAAATAAAAGTATGCGATGCACCAGTATCAATCAATACATATGCAGGATAACCAGAAATAAAACAGTTACCTGCCACAACATCATCAGGTGCATCATGTGCCTGCTCCTCGGTCAAAGCAAACAATCGGGCCTGCTGTCTAGGAGGCTGGCTCGCGGTCTGGCCCCCTCCTGGCCTCTGCTGTGACTGAGTAGGCGGTGCTGACTGAAAAGTATGAACGGCAGATGGTCGTCTACCTGCCTGAGCCACTAATCCCGATGACTCAGCTGCTTGTGATCCCAGGGCACTCCTCTGGGGACACACTCGAGCAAAGTGTCCTTGCTGTCCACAAATACGACAGCTGCCAACCACTCCTCGGCACTGATCTGTGGAATGCCTCCCTCCACAAGTACCACAGTACGGTCCTGTATAGCTCTGGCCCTGACTAATCTGTCTAGAGCCACTCGAACTGGACGAAGTAGTACCAGATTTCTTGAATTGCTTCCCTCTAGCCTTCAAGAAATCTCTCTTCCTGCTACTGCTGCTACCACCTTCAAATCCAGGAGGTGCTTGTTGTCCCTATACTGGAAGCACAAACGAAGCCTCTTTCTGCCTCATCAGGCCTGCCTCGGCTCCCTTGGCTCTGTTCAGGGCATCGGTGAAATTACTGGGCCTCCCGGTGTTCACCAAAGTAAAAATTTCAGGATTTAGGCCATTTATAAACTGGTCTGCAACGGCCTCATCACTCCCAGCCACATGAGGAGCAAATCGGAGCAATGTCGAAAACTTAGCCACATAGTCCTCAATGTTTAACTGGCCTTGTTTCAAGTTTGCAAATTCTGCTCCTTTGTCCTTCCTATAAGAAACTGGAAAGAACCGTAGATAAAATTCAGTCTTAAACACATTCCAAGTAATGGCCGTACCTCGTTGTTCCAATGCCCTTCTAGTCGTGATCCACCAGTGTTTAGCAACATCATGCAACTGGTGTATTATCAGTTTCACCCTCTTTTCCTCAGTGTACTCCAAAGATTCAAACAACGATTCAATATCGTCCAACCAACTTTCACATTCCACGGAGTTCTCCGTACCTTTCAAAGTCGGTGGATGAAATGACTGAAATCTTTTCAGCAATTTCTCCATTGCTGTAGGTGTCACATCCATGGGAGGATTCGAGGTACTCCCCTGTTCTGGCATTCTTCTCGGAGGCATATCTGAAATCAAAAGGATTAGCAATCACAACCCAAAGTTCTATTTCAGTCCTCCTCCGATCATCTTACCGCTGATCCAGAATCGGCTCTGATTCGTTCTCAATAATACATGTTTTCAAATCAAGTCAGATAAACATGCATTATAAAGCAGTAAATCATGCTAGCAATCAAAAGCAGGAAAGAAAATACATTCTACCCCGCTCACTAGCTCCTATCTCAATCTCAAGGATCTATCGCTCTGATACCACCTGTTGTGGGGATCCGGACGCTAATCAAGTTCTTAATCATAATTGGGACAAATTAATCAATTAAAACAGGGTCTAAATTTTTTTTTTTTTTAAATGCGGAACGTAGTGAAATCAAACTCATATACATATCAGTATAAAATACAATACAAGTCCTGTACTGCATGCATTCAAAATAAACTAAGGTTTAACAACTAATGTCAAGTGTTCAACCCTATCTCTAATCCAAGTCCGGAGCCTCCACTCTAATCACGATCTCTCCTCATCTCCTGGACCCTGATCCTGTCCCACCTGTTGTCAAGTACACATACAGACAAGACAACAGCCGGATAATTCCGGTGAGAATATAATCCCAGTATAAATCAATGAAACATGCAATCATATAAACAATATAAAGCATGTAATCAGGTAACAGATATATGTATCAAAATCTGAAACATAATCAATAGCAATCTGTCGACATAATTCTACAGTTCAGACTAGACTCAATCCTAGTCTAGGGATCCCGGTTTCCAAATGTGGTATTCCTATATCGAATTCCGTAATAGAAGGAACCGTATTCCTATTACTCGATATAACCAATATCCTGGTATTCCTATATCGAATTCCGTAATAGACGAATTCCCATTTCCTATTACTCGATATAACCAAACATCCGGTGTCCTGACCTATCCGTCATGGACTGCAGTTCTATCTTTAATATCCTATCTTGAGACATCGTGCAATGTGCTCGTGGCGATTCCACCACTATCAGGCACTTCTTTCACAAGATACATCGTCTAATACCTGTCATCTAAAATCAAGAGAACAAGTATATTATTCAATCCATGCAAATATCAATGCAATAAAGTAAAGTATGTGATTTAGGGAAACTCAAGTCTAATCCGACTCAAGTCGATCTCCCAATACCACATTGACTTATACCTTTCTTTCGTCGGTTTCTGGCTCTGTCGATGTCCTGAACTCACAGCCTGTCTGGCAATGACAATATCAATAATCTCATGTCAATATACCGTTCAACTCAATAACAATCTGATGAATCTGGATTTAATTCAAATCAACGGTATAACGGTACAATTTCAATATCCCCGTCAATACCGATTCAACAGATAATAGTTACAATCCATAACCCATATCTGATACAATCTGTAATCCAATCACAATTCAAATCTGTCTGGTATAAATCAATATACCCTAAAAATTCATAACAATTCCATAATCAGTCCGTTTCTTAGTCTGACTTCGATTCTATAATGTCTCATATGTCAAGAACAACATATATGAGTTCCATTCAGTTCTGACAATATCATAATTCTAAAACATGTCAAAACGTAGTAAAACTTACGTCCAGTTGTAGCCTACGTTGTCAGGAACTCAATACCGAACTCGGATTCAAAATCAGACGGACGGATTTCTCGCAAAAGGCGTAAGGATTTTCTCCTTTCTTCTTCAGACCTTTTCTCGATTTATGTTCTGATTTTCGAAGAACAATGCTATATATATATATATATATATATAGACAACTCGCGCATGCATCACAGCAAGTGGCTCATTTTCCGCAAGACACGCAACACCGCGGGTGCGGTCGTGTTAGCACCGCGGGTGCGGTCACCCTACGATCTCGATGCACAATATTTCCCGAAGCACAACCGCGGGTGCGGTGCTTCCTAGGCCGCGGGTGCAGTGTCCCCTCGGCCTCACCTTCACCATTTCATTTCTAATTCTTTTCTCAATGTCCCGATTAATCCTTTTGTAATCCTATCAATTATAAATCAAGTATTACAGATTACTGGGATTAAATTTCCGGGCATTACAGAATCAGTGTCAGATATTGCCCTTTTGAAATTCATTGGATCACATCCAACACAAGACTCATCATGGCCTTGTTCATGAATAAGCATATATCTTGCAGGTGGTCTAATAACCCTATCAGACCTTCTAGGAGCTTGTACTTCAACTACTGGTTGTCAGGGATTAGGTTCAACTACTATAGTTGAGGGAGTATCTTGAATTTCTTCAAGTTCTATCATCTTGCCTTTTCTATCTAATAAAAACTCCTTTTCCAAAAGGGTGGCATTTCTTGAAACAAACATTTTGCTTCATTTGGATGATAGAAATAATATCCAACAGAATTCTTTGGATATCCTACAAAGTAGCACAAAGTGGATCTACTATCCAATTTGTCTCCCACTGTCTGCTTCACGTAAGCAGGACATCTCCATATTCTCATGTAAGAATATTTGGGTGTTTTTCCCATCCATATCTCATATGGTGTTTTATCCACTGCCTTAGTATAGACATTATTCAACAACATTGTCGCGGTTTCAAGCGCAAAGCCCCAAAACAATGTAGGCAATTCAGTGAATCTCATCATTGATCGAACCATGTCCAACAAGGTTCGCCTACAATGTTCAGAAACACCATTCAATTGTGGTGTTGCTGGTGGAGTCCACTGTAAGAGAATCACATTCTCTTTTAGATAATCCAAAAAATCAGCACTTAAGTATTCTCGACTTCGATCATATCGAAATTCATTAATACTTCTTTCTAGCTAGTTTTTTTACTTCAGATCTGAATTCTTTGAACCTTTCAAATGCTTCAGATTTGTGTTTTATAAACATAAACATATCCATACCTCGAATGGTCATCAGTAAGGATAACGAAGTAGGATTGCCCATATTTTGTGCTAACACTTAGCGGGCCACAAACGTCTATGTGTATCAAATCCAGTAGACCATGCACACGTTCCACCTTTCCATCGAATGGAGTCTTTGTCATTTTTCCTTTTAGACAAGATTTACAAGTAGGTAGAGAATTTATGTCTGACAAGTCAAACATGCCTTCTCCCACTAGTTCGTGCATCCTTCTTTGAGAAATGTGACATAATCTAACGTGCCATGCTTGTGTGGGATTTGGATCATCTAACTTTCTATTGTTGTTGAAATCATGTTTACTTGGACATTCACTTATCATTTCCAGAACATTTCTGGCGCATATAATTTCTTATGTCCGAATTTCTTGCAGTGAAATAAATATGTTCTGACTTATCGGGCTTTGTAGGCCCTTTAAGTGTCCTTCAGAGTTTGCCTTTTATTGAGTTTGTTTTTCTTGTGAGGGCAGAACATTTCTTTCCCTTATCTTGTAGACCATTTTTCGTCTGACGAGAGGCCCATTAGAAAAACAACAATTACTTGTTTTATGGTGATCTCATAAGTTATAAGCGTATTGACTAGCTCTTCAAGGCTATCATTTATCTTATTCAAATTAAAGTTCACCATAACCCCGTCAAATGAGGAATAGAAAGACAACAAATTGATGTTATCTAGTAACTCGTTAAGAATCACATATTCCAGGCGCACCACATTCTCAATAAGCCCAGTCATATGTACACCACGCTCATGGGCCAAAGCCCCATCTTGCATGCTTGTAATCATGAGCTTTTAAAAGTGGTGTGCATCATCGTACGAGTTTCATGCACCATGCAACTCTTGCACATGCATTCGAATGTCAGCAGCATTCAATATTTCCTCAAACTGTCCCTACAGTTCATTTGACATAAAAGCGAGCATGTTACACTTTAGCTTGCATACTATGGTCCTACCATCTTGCATGCTTTGTCAGTTCAACAAGACTGACATTAGTGTGTATGCTATTTTCTCTGAACTCAGAACAATTTCCCAACCAGTCTTGAAAATTAGATTCGATTAGCTTGTTAATAATAAAAATTGATTACGTGACGAAATCGAAAATATACTGATACGGAAACAGAATAATGGTTGCTGATTACTTTAAAATAATTTTAAGATATAAAATATGGATTTTTATTTTATAAATCTCCCTCCCACTATTTTGACATTTCCACCACCCTCTGATGAAAAAGAGAAATCGTATTTCTTTAGTGGGCACGTAGAGTCCAATTAGCCAATTATAATCCCTAATAATATCAGCCAATTATAATTTCTAAAAGGTAGAATCCAATTGCATCCCTATGCAACCTCCGCGTGTTTTGCCTCACGTTTAATAAGGACCCAATAATATGACGTCGTTTATTTTCGCGTGTCAAACCAACCCATCAATGTTGAATTGTAGTAGACGGTCGCCATGAGTTCCCCCAATAATATGAGCCGAAGTCATGGGAGTTCCACTCAATTCACATCATATGTCCGGTGGAAGTCACAGCTTTCCGGCGTACAGGCCTCCCCAATAATATGAGCCAGACACTGTCCGCGGGTAGCGATCAACATGCAACCACGGTTGATGGAAGGCAAGGAAAAATTAGACTCTTTTAATTTTTACTTATTCGGTTTGATATAAATTTTGAATCATATTCAAAATGAGGGATTTTAATTTTAAAATTGTCTCATCAATTTAATTAAAAATCACGTGCCACGAGTTTGTATGTTTGCCGGATTCATGCAACTATATTATCTAATAATATACATACATGCATACTACTATATATCGCATATATATCATAATATGACATTCAACAATAAATAAGGATGATCGATCGCCAACACTATTAGATCCATGTGAGCCATACATTGTTCCAGGTCCAACCTAGGTGAATGCAGGTGTAGTATCCCGATACCTAATTTGAGTTAATTATTGGATTAATTATATTTCGGTGGGATCGGAAGGAACGAACCGGGTTCGGACCGTCCGAAGAGGGTTCGGACCGTCCGAAGAGGGTTCGGATCGTCCGAGACAGGTGGTTGGACGCGTGGAAGCCATGCAGAGTTCGGATCGTCCGATCAGGGTTCGGATCGTCCGAGACAGGTGGCTGGGCACGTGGAAGACATGCAATGTTCGGATCGTCCGAAGTGGATCGGATCGTCCGAAGTGTACCGGATCGGAGCGTCCGAAGTGGATCGGATCGTCCGATCGTTGTCTATAAATAGAGGCGCGAGGCTTCATTTCTAACTCGCCAATTTCGAGTGTTCCAGAGCGTTTTAGTCGTTTCTGATAGGTTTCTAGTCTTTTCCCGAGGTTCAGGCACTAGCGGGGAGCTACTGGTTTTGTAGCGGAGCTGTGCTCTAGTTGGGGAGCTAGCGGCATCAGTGGGCTGACTACGGACGCAGACTTATTCTAGGACTGATTGCTAGGATCTACTGGTTTGAGGTACGAAAGTACTATCCGAGATAGCAGGATTGAGTATGCTTTACTATGTGTTGCATGTTTATATGTTGCATTATTATCTGTCATATGATGCATGGTTTATTATGCGGCATTTGCATAATCATGTTGAGCCTGATTATCTTTGAGATAGCATGTTGAGAGGGTGCTCAGCCCTCGTTTGTTGTGGATGGTTGGACCCCGTTGGCCGACGGTGGTCAGGTCACCGGTATATCCACAGGTTTATTTTGGTATGGGAGCCACCTCCTGGTGCGACGGCGCAGAGTGCTACATACCTTGACGTCATTTACCTGAGCAGTATTTTCGATATACCCAGATCCTGGTATCCAGTACATTTTGCATACATGCATGTCATAGTCTTGTATACTCATGCTTTTGGTGCTGAGCGTTTTATGCTCACGTCCTCGGTTTATCTCTGTTTTGGACACCCTATTCGATGGGGCAGGTCTCAGGTTGGACGGTCCAGGAGGGAGTGGACAGGGAGCTGGCAGAGGTTGACCTGTAGTTGTTGGTATTTGTTCTTGGTATTTAGTTCGATCTGGTTGTTTAAGTATTTTGTACTTACAGATTCGATTGGGTTGTATTACTGTTTTTCCGCTGTTTACCTGATTCAGTTTTAAATGTTAATTTTGCATGCTTAAGTTCTGATTAGTAGGTGATTCTGGAACGAGTCACTACATTTATGGTATCAGAGCATGCATTAAGATTTTGGGATTTAGAACTGTTCTTTTGGGTTTAATCTCTGGTAACTTTTGTAGCTAAGAGATGTCTGGTTTTGACGACGATGCTAGTAGTCATGGCAGCGTTGGACGCTGGGGAGACCGCGACGATCGGGAACGTCGTCGAGAGCATCGAGAACGTCGTCAACACCGTCGTGATGAGCCTCGGAGTTTTAGTATGCATCGGTTCTTGCAGATGGGGCCGAAACCTCTTTCAGGCGGTGAGACCCCGGATGTTGCGGAGAACTGGCTTGAGAGGATGGAGAGCTGCTTCAAGACTTTTCAGTGCTCGGCGGAGCAGCAGATTGATACCCTTGATTTCTTGCTGGAGGGTGGTGCGCGCAAGTGGTGGAGGTCTACCTCTGCACCGATAGTTCAGCGACAGGGTCGAGTTCTTTGGGCCGATTTCCGAGCCGCTTTCATGCTGCTTTACTTTCCGCCAGCTCTTCTGCAGACCAAGGCGATTGAGTTGATCAATCTGAAGCAGGGAAGTTTGTCTGTTGATGAGTATCAGCA
This sequence comes from Primulina eburnea, assembly GCF_022965805.1. NCBI lineage: Eukaryota > Viridiplantae > Streptophyta > Magnoliopsida > Lamiales > Gesneriaceae > Primulina > Primulina eburnea. Next base: position 9,899,616 of record NC_133117.1, read on the forward strand.
GAAGTTCTTTGAGTTGCTTCCATATGTTCCGCATGTCAGTGACAATGCTAGTGCCAAGTATAACCATTTTCTTCAGGGCCTCAATCAGGAGATTTATGATCGGGTTGTTGTCTGCGATGATCCGACATCGTATGAGGGCCTTGTGAATCGTTGTCGCCAGGCTGAGGGCAGTTTGCTGAGAGGTCGAGCCATGCAGTCTGCTCGTCCTACTAGTTCTTTGGGTCCCCGCGCCCAAGCATTTAAGAAGGCGGGATCTACTTCTTCTTCCTCTGGATCTGGAGGAATTCACCATTTTGGGAAGAAGAAGGGCCCGTGTCAGCATTGCGGGAAGGATCATCCGACGGAGCGTTGTCGCAAGGTTGCGGGTGCTTGTTACAAGTGCGGTGAGTTGGGCCACATGAAGAGAGATTGTCCACAGACGGGCGGAGGATCAGGATCTGGTTCTCAGGCTTCAGTTCATCAGAGGCCACAGCAGGGACAGTCTACTCAGGGTTCTAACCTCCGACCGCGTACTCAAGGGCAGGTCTTTGCTCTTAACCAGGATCAGGCGGCTGAGGAGAACGAGAGAGTTATCGCAGGTGTGTTTTTATTATGTGGATTACCTGCTTACGTTCTCATTGACACTGGTGCATCTCATTCATTCATATCTGCGAGATTTGCTAAGCGTCATGCATTACCCTTCACTTCTTTGGGCGTTGTGGTATCTGTTTCCACACCGATGGGTCATTCGGTGTTAGCTAAACGTCTAGTTTTGGGTTGTCCTCTAGAGTTTGAGGGTAATGTTTTAACTGCTAATTTGATGGTTCTTGCGATGGAGGATTTTGATTGCATTCTGGGAATAGATGTGCTGACTGTGTTTAGAGCTACTGTGGACTGTTATCAGAAGTTTGTGCAGTTTCGTCCAGTTGAGGGCGACAGTTGGTTTTTCTATGGAGAGGGAGCGCGACCCCCGATGCCTGTGGTTTCTGCTCTGAAAGCCTGTCGTGCTTTAGAGTCGGGCGGGGAAGGCTACCTTATCTATGCTATTGATTCGTCCGCAGGTAGTATCGGTGTCGGTGACATTCCAGTGGTTTGCGATTTTTCGGATGTTTTTCCCGAGGAGATTCCTGGTTTTCCTCCTGTTCGGGAAGTAGATTTCGGCATTGATTTAGTGCCAGGCACGGCACCAATCTCTAGAGCTCCTTATCGATTAGCTCCATCGGAGATGCAAGAATTGAAACAGCAGTTGCAGGATCTTCTTGACAAGGGGTATATTCGACCCAGTGTGTCCCCGTGGGGAGCACCAGTTCTTTTTGTCAAAAAGAAGGATGGTTCTATGCGGCTCTGCATAGATTATCGGCAGTTGAATCGTGCGACGATAAAGAATAAGTATCCGTTGCCACGGATTGATGATTTATTTGATCAACTGCAAGGTACCTCTGTGTATTCCAAGATTGATTTAAGGTCTGGTTATCATCAGCTTCGAGTTCATCAGGGAGATATATCGAAGACTGCATTCAGGACCCGGTATGGGCATTATGAGTTTCTGGTTATGCCTTTTGGGGTGACGAATGCACCAGCAGTTTTTATGGATCTGATGAATCGGGTATTTCGGGATTTCTTGGATAAGTTTGTTGTGGTGTTCATAGATGATATCTTAATCTATTCGCATGATCAGCAAGAACACCTACAACACTTGAGGATTATTTTACAGACACTTCGCGAGAATCAGCTTTATGTGAAGCTAAGTAAATGTGAGTTTTGGATTGACAGGGTTGTATTCCTTGGTCATGTCATTTCTAGCGAGGGAGTTTCAGTTGACCCGAGCAAGGTGGAAGCGGTATTGAACTGGTCGCGTCCGACGACAGTAGCCGAGATCCGCAGTTTTCTGGGATTGGCTGGGTATTATCGCCGTTTCATTGCCAACTTCTCTCAGATTGCTAAGCCACTCACTCAGCTCACTCGGAAAGATGTTTCATTTGAGTGGACATCAGAGTGCGAAGAGAGTTTCTGGGAACTTCGCAGACGTTTGACATCTGCGCCTGTTTTGGCTTTACCGTCTGGATCTGGTGGTTTCAGTGTTTACACCGATGCCTCTTTGCAGGGACTAGGGTGTGTTCTGATGCAGAATGAGCATGTGATTGCTTATGCGTCGAGGCAGTTGAAGCCTCATGAGGAAAACTATCCTGTTCATGATCTGGAATTAGCAGCGATCGTTTTTGCTTTGAAAATCTGGCGCCATTATCTGTATGGTGAGCGATTTGAGATCTTCACTGATCATAAGAGTTTGAAGTATCTGTTCACTCAGGCTGAGTTGAACATGCGTCAGCGTCGTTGGATGGATCTACTCAAAGATTACGATTGTGAGATCAAGTATCATCCAGGATCTGCGAATCTCACGGCCGATGCTCTTAGTCGCAAGGTGAGGTTATCTGCTCTTTAGACTTGTGCTGTATCTGGGATTATTCAGGATTTCTGTTCGATGGGATTCAATTGTAAGCATCGGAAGGGAACAGAGAGTATCCGTATAGCTACTATTTTGTCCGAGCCAGTTTTGTATTCTCGGATTAGAGATGCTCAGATGTCTGATTCTAAGATTCAGAAATTAGCTCGGTTGGCTGATAGAGATAATACTTCTGGATTCCACTATCAGTCCGAGGGTCTTTTGTGCTTATCTGGTCGTGTTGTTGTACCGGAAGATGACACTTTGAGGGAGGAGATTTTGTCCCAGGCTCATCGTAGCAAGTTGAGTGTTCATCCGGGGAGCAACAAGATGTATAAAGATTTGAGGACTCGATTTTGGTGGAAGGGTATGAAACGTAATGTTTATCAGTATGTCTCCAAGTGCCTAGTCTGTCAGCAGGTGAAGGCTGAGTATCGACGACCCGGAGGTTTGTTACAGAATCTTCCTATTCCGGAGTGGAAGTGGGAGCATATCACGATGGACTTCGTGACTCACTTGCCTATGTCTGTGGGGAATAGAGATGCTATCTGGGTGGTAGTGGATCGGCTTACTAAGTCTGCCCATTTTCTTCCGTATAACAGAGATTTCACTTTCGATCGGATGGCACGGTTGTACATTCAGGAGATTGTACGGTTTCATGGTGTGCCCGTGAGTATCGTTAGTGACAGAGATCCTCGATTTACATCTAGATTTTGGGGCAGCTTTCAGCAAACTTTGGGCACTACCTTGAGTTTGAGTACTGCATATCACCCAGAGACTGACGGTCAGTCAGAGAGGACTATTCGTACTCTTGAGGATATGTTGAGATCTTGTGTGATGGATTTCGGGCCAGCTTGGCAGGATCATCTGCCGCTGATAGAGTTTGCATACAACAACAGTTTTCATAGGAGTATTGGTATGTCTCCGTTTGAAGCATTGTATGGTCGACGTTGTCGTACTCCTCTGTTCTGGGAAGAAGTCGGAGAACGACAGGTCGAGGGTCCAGAATTGATTCAGCAGGCCATGGACAAAGTTCTTGTGATCAAACAGCGGATTAAAACTGCTCAGGATCGACAAGCGAGTTATGCGAACACCAAGCGCAGACCTCTTCATTTTGATGCAGGCGAGAAAGTGTTTCTCAAGGTATCACCTTTTCGGAGGATTCTGAGATTTGGACTCAAGGGTAAGCTATCTCCGAGATTCATTGGTCCTTTTGAGATCTTAGAATGTGTGGGAGATTTGGCCTACAGATTAGCTTTGCCACCGTATCTGTCTAGTGTTCACAATGTGTTTCATGTGTCCTTGCTGAGACGATACGTAGCGGATGAGTCTCATGTTTTGCATCCGACAGAAGTTCAGCTGAATCCGGATTTGTCTTTTGTGGAAAGACCGGTTTCGATCTTAGACCGGAAGGATAAGGTACTGCGGAATAAGACTATTCCTCTTGTCTTAGTGCAGTGGCAGCGCCGAGGTACTGAAGAAGCTACTTGGGAACTAGAGAGTCGCATGCGGTCAGAGCATCCAGAGTTGTTCTAGTTGTAGTATTTTCAGTAATGGTTGTAATTTCAGTTGTACTTTCAGTTGTAATTCATTCTTAAGTTGAATGTATTGTTGTTCAGAATTGTCATTCTTCAGACTCGATTTCGCGGACGAAATCCTTTTTAGGGGGGGAGAATGTAGTATCCCGATGCCTAATTTGAGTTAATTATTGGATTAATTATATTTCGGTGGGATCGGAAGGAACGAACCGGGTTCGGACCGTCCGAAGAGGGTTCGGACCGTCCGAAGAGGGTTCGGATCGTCCGAGACAGGTGGTTGGACGCATGGAAGCCATGCAGAGTTCGGATCGTCCGATCAGGGTTCGGATCGTCCGAGACAGGTGGCTGGGCACGTGGAAGACATGCAATGTTCGGATCGTCCGAAGTGGATCGGATCGTCCGAAGTGTACCGGATCGGAGCGTCCGAAGTGGATCGGATCGTCCGATCGTTGTCTATAAATAGAGGCGCGAGGCTTCATTTCTAACTCGCCAATTTCGAGTGTTCCAGAGCGTTTTAGTCGTTTCTGATAGGTTTCTAGTCTTTTCCCGAGGTTCAGGCACTAGCGGGGAGCTACTGGTTTTGTAGCGGAGCTGTGCTCTAGTTGGGGAGCTAGCGGCATCAGTGGGCTGACTACGGACGCAGACTTGATTCTAGGACTGATTGCTAGGATCTACTGGTTTGAGGTACGAAAGTACTATCCGAGATAGCAGGATTGAGTATGCTTTACTATGTGTTGCATGTTTATATGTTGCATTATTATCTGTCATATGATGCATGGTTTATTATGCGGCATTTGCATAATCATGTTGAGCCTGATTATCTTTGAGATAGCCTGTTGAGAGGGTGCTCAGCCCTCGTTTGTTGTGGATGGTTGGACCCCGTTGGCCGACGGTGGTCAGGTCACCGGTATATCCACAGGTTTATTTTGGTATGGGAGCCACCTCCTGGTGCGACGGCGCAGAGTGCTACATACCTTGACGTCATTTACCTGAGCAGTATTTTCGATATACCCAGATCCTGGTATCCAGTACATTTTGCATACATGCATGTCATAGTCTTGTATACTCATGCTTTCGGTGCTGAGCGTTTTATGCTCACGTCCTCGGTTTATCTCTGTTTTGGACACCCTATTCGATGGGGCAGGTCTCAGGTTGGACGGTCCAGGAGGGAGTGGACAGGGAGCTGGCAGAGGTTGACCTGTAGTTGTTGGTATTTGTTCTTGGTATTTAGTTCGATCTGGTTGTTTAAGTATTTTGTACTTACAGATTCGATTGGGTTGTATTACTGTTTTTCCGCTGTTTACCTGATTCAGTTTTAAATGTTAATTTTGCATGCTTAAGTTCTGATTAGTGGGTGATTCTGGAACGGGTCACTACAGCAGGGATGCAAATGCAACTATTACAAGAGCTTCCAATATTTTACATGTCTTCGTCTTGATCATCGGGCCCACCATCTTCCAGTCTTGATCTCCCACTATTTCTAATATTACATTTAAATAGCCATGGCACATAAGGGATACATCTCATGGGGTGGGAACGGGCCATAAACCAGACCCACTTTAATAATATCAAATATTAAAAAACGAATAAAACAGTAAAATATCCTAACATACACCTAACACATTGGTCAAGGCTCTCGATCATCCTTCATGCATTTAATATCAAATATTAACATCAATTTAATTAAACAATTTAATTAATTGATAAAACATATATCTAATAATTATATTACTAACCACCACAATTATTAAAGAATTTAATATATTAAATAAACTCATTTATTTAATTTCCAATTAAATCAATAATAATTGATTTCTTGTAAAAACTCATTTTTACCATAAATAATTAAAATCATATTCTAATTATTTATTTCACAAGAAAATTATTAATATTTCAAAAATTAATTTTCCAAAATAAAAATTGAACCAATTTTCAAAAATATCAATTTTACCCAAAACTTTGAAAAATCAAAAAATTGCACCCTAGGCCCAAACAATTCAAGCCCATCATCCAGAACCCTTCCCGAGACAATCCCGGGCAGCCGCCGCGCGGTGCGGCGGTACGCCGTGCGCGCGTCGCCGCCGCGCGCTGTGCGGACGCTCCGCACAGCGTGCGCACGCGCAGCCGCGCGCTGTGCGGACGATCCGCACAGCGCGCGCGCCCGCTGCCTGCGCGCACAGTGCACTGCCCGGAACAGTTCCGGGCAGCCCCGATTTTTTATTTTTTTTAATTTCTGGAAAAATAAATTTTATGGTGCATCAATTTTCTGAAAAATTTTCTTGTGTGGTTAGAATAAATTATTCAATATGATTTAAAACCATACGATTCAGAAAACCTGGCTCTGATACCACTGTTGGATCTCGGTTTTCTACACGCCTAAACGCAGCGGAAGTTTTAAAATTTTTATTTTATTTTGACAATCAAAATATATTTGTTTGGGCGCTCGTATGGTTTTAACAAAAACATTCATAGGGCGTTAGAGTTTTATACCTTTGGTGAATTAATCACTGGACATCAACCGATCCGGTATAACAGATCTGGCTCTTGATGAATCCCTACGAACTTTCTTCAAGAGACTCCTTTCGTTTCATCTAATTAGGTCCACGACTAGAACAATTGTTCCTCTTCTGATTTGCACTAGAAAAACTAGAAGAGATTTTACGTTGAGATCAAAAACGAGAGCGGCGGCACAAACCAAAATTCCTCTTGATATGGCCGAAAATATTTGAGGAGTTTTTCATTGAGATTCTCGAAAATCTCTTTTTCATGAATTGGAGGCTACCCTTTTTATTCTAGATAATTGCATGCCATTAGAATAAAAAATTCTGATTATCTTTCTAATCTATTATTTACTTAATTAATCCAATTAATTAAGTAAATTTAAGATTCTAAAATGCATGCCTTATCAAATGCAATCTCAATGCATATCTTATGGAGACTAGGTTTTTAGGTCTCCCATTTAAATAAAACATCTATGGTCTAATTACCATAATAAAATAATTGGACCCATTTAATTAACATTAATGAGCTAAATTAATTAATTGGACTAGTCCAACTAGTTTAATTAATCAAAGTCCATTAAACTTTAATCATTTAATATATTGGACTTGTACTCCTACAAGTCCATTAAATATATTACCCATCATATTTAATTTATTATTTAATAAACTCAACATTTGAGCTTTAATAAATTAAATACATTATAAATTCAACATTTGAATTTAATATTTAAATTATAAATTCAACTCCTTGAATTTTATCACCTCCAAAATGTAATATTTAATAAACCCAACTTTTGAGTTTAATAAATTAAATTATCAAATTTTATAAATTCAACTCCTTGAATTTATTCTCTCCAAATTTCATAAATTCAACTTCTTGAATTTACTATCTCATAAATTCAACTCCTTGAATTTATTTTCTCAAAATTTAATTATCATAAATTCAACTCTTTGAATTTATTCTCTCAACGGGAACAAACGATCCAGTGCTTGTGTGACCCTCAATGGTTCAGGGATACAGCCAGCCGTGGGTTCACAACTCTTTGTGATTCAGAATAACATTTATTATTATTCGGGCTTACCCTAGTTAGCCCCATTCTTTTCATCAACACCTTGATCAAGAATGTCAGAACTCATTTCTGATTGCATCCATCGGATCATGGTAAGAGCGTCTAGTATCATCGCCCCATGATCCCCTAGGTATCACTGATAGTGCCTGCAAGAACCAGTCGATTATGATTAACGTACAATACGGTCCCTTCATCTCATATATCCTGATCGAATCTGCAACCATTGGTTCATCGAGGGTTGCATATTTATTCGATAACTATGTGATAACTATAATAGTGGCATCGCGTGTACTATTTGGAGAACTCCTTCTCCAAGGTACATCTCGTACTCTGGCCAGAGATTCCATGCACTATTATTTCATTAGATCACATAGGATATCCACACCCGTAGGTGAGCGGTGAATCCCCGACTACAATGCACTGGCTCCTATATGTGTCGCAACTGTACCCAACCTCGCCACCTGATGACTCTCCTGGAGCCGGTAAACGAGTCAAAGCACAGCCCTAGCATATAGAGCCTCAGTGTTGTCCCGGGTCGTAAGGACTAATGGTGTACAAGCATAACCACGGACTTATCCTCTCGATGAATGATAACCACTTGGAAAGTCCGAGGGAGGGTTGTTCGGTATAATCATCATATGACTACCCATCTGTATGTTTGGACATCTCTATGCCCTTACCAAGAAACGCAGTACACAACATCACAGATGTTAGTCTCGAGCTCAAGCGACCTTTATCCATGTTTTAGGCGGCTGAATCGACTAGGAACGAATTTAGAATATGCAGTGTTTACAAATGAGTTTCAACATCGAATTACGATTCATTTGTATTAAATCATAATCAAGGACTTTATCTATGCTGCTTGCATGGGTATACAGATAAAGTATTACGAAACCATTAAAAGTTAAATTATATTAAAATAAAGATTGTTTATTTCACTTGAGTCAATAAACTCCCCAGCCAACCGTTGGCTTACAGGGCATCTACTCTAACATGTACGTGATTAGTCCTTACGATTTAAGATCACGTACAACACTGAGACTCTATATAATAAGATTGTGCTTTGACTCGTTTACCGACTTCGCGAGGGTCACAAGGTGACGAGGTTGGGTGCAATTGCAAAATGTGTAGGAGCCAGTGCATTGTAGTCGAGGATTCACCGCTCACCTACGGGTGTGGATATCCTATGTGATCTAACGAAATAGTAGGGCATGAAATCTCTAGCCAGAGTGTGAGATGTATATTAGGGAAAGAGTTCTCTAGTTTTACATACGATGACAGTACAAATATTTCATGATTTATCACATAGCTATCGAATTTAATATGCAATCCTCGATGAACCAATTTTTGTAGATTCGATCGGGATATATGATATGAAAGGACCGTATTAAACGTTAATCATAATCGACTGGTTCTTGGAGGCACTATCAGTTATACCTAGGGAATCATGGGACGATGTTACTAGACGCTCTTACTACGATTTGATGGGTTTAATCAGGAAATGATTTCTGACACATGATCATGTTGGTGCATGGAATTGGGCATATTATGATAAGCCTGAATAAAGGAAAATATCATGAATCTCAATGAGTTGTGAACCCACGGCTAGCTGTATTCCTGAACCATTGAATGTCACACAAGCACTGTATCATTTGTTCTCGTTGAGAGAATAAATTAAGGAGTTGAATTTATATAAAATAATGATATAGTAAATTCAAGGAGTTGAATTATGATAATTACATTTTGAGAAAATAAATTCAACTTGAATTTATGAGATACTAAATATAAGAAGTTGAATTTATGATATTTAAAATTTTGAGAGAATAAATTCAAAGTGTTGAATTTATAAAATTTGAGAATTTAAATTATTAAACTCAAAAGTTGGGTTTATTAAATATTAAATTAAATATAGTGGGAAGTATGTTTAATGTGTTTGTAGGAGAAAAAGTTCGACATATTAAATAATTAATGTTCTTAATTGACTTAAATATAATTAATTAAACTAGTTGGATCGAGTGGTTCAATTAATTAACAAAACCCATTAAGTTTAATTAAAGAACCTAAATCCAAAATTATGGAAACTAGGTTAAGGGTTTTGTATTAAGGTAATAAGATCATAACCCTAGCCTCCAAGCCACAAAAAAATTTTGAAATCACCTCTCCTCCTCTCAAATTTTCGGCCACCTTGAATAATTTCAAGGTTTTGAGCCGCCTCTCTATTTTTGCTCTCTAACATGAAAAATATATTCTACACTTTCTAGTGCAAGTTAGAAGAAGAACAAGTAATTCAGTTGTAGACCGGATTAGGAGATTGAAGAAAGTTCGTCGGGAATTCAACAATATCTATATCTGCTAATACGGAGTAGTTGGTACCGAGTGATTAAGTCACTAAAGGTAAATTATAAACTCCCTATGTATGTTCATTTAATTCAAACCATATGAGTGTCCAATATAATATTTTGAATGTCAAAATACAAAATATGAACTTTCGCTGCGTTTTGGACAAGAGAAAAACGATTACCCAACAGTTGTTCAGAGCTGGGTTCTCTATATTGTTTAGTTTAATTTCATGTTGAATATTTTATTTCAAACTACACAAGAAAATTTTCCAGAAAATTGATGCACCAAAAAATGTGATTTTAATTTTTTTTGTAAAAAAAAAAATAGACTGCCCGGAACTGTGTGCGCTCAGCGACCGCACGCGCTGTGCAGAACGTCCGCACAACGCGCTGCAGCTGTGCGAGCGCGGCATGCGGACGCACCTGTGCACCCAGGGCCCTCACAACTTGTTCCCACCTACCCGATATGATTGGGCAGCGCAAGTCATGGGCTTGAGTTGTTCGGGTTTAAGTTGCGATTTTCTGATTTTACAAAATTTTGAGTAAAATTAATATTTTATGGAAATTGTTCATTTTTTTCTTAAAATAAAATTTTGCGAAATTGATAATTTTCTTGTAAGGTAAATAATTAAAATGTAATTTTAATTATTTATGGTAAAAATACGTTTTTACAAGAAATAAATTATTATTGAATAAATTGAAAATTAAAAAAAATGTGTTTATTTAATTTATTAAAGAATTGTGGTGATTAGTAATAAAATTATTAGATGCATGATTTAATCAATTAATTAAATTTTTTTAACTAATTGATATTAATATGTGATATCGAATTTATGAAAGATGATCAAGAGCATTGACCAATGTGATAGGTGTATGTTAGAATATTTTAATTTTCTTAATTCATTTTGTTAATTTTATTAAAGTGACCCTGGTTTATGGCTCGTTCCCACCCCATGAGATGTATACCTTATGTGTCATTGCTATTTAGATGTAAATATTAGAAATAGTGGGAGATTAAGACTAGAAGATTGTGGGCCCGATTTACAAGATGAAGACATGTAAAATATTAGAAGCTCTTGTAATAAGTTACATTTGCATCCCTACATTCACCTAAGCTTTGGGTCTGGATCCATGGCTGACTCACATGGATCTAATAGTGTTGTGATCGATCATCCTTATTTATCATTGAATTTCATATTATGATATATATATATATATATATATATATATATATATATATATATATATATGATTTATAGTAGTATGCATGTATGTATATTATCTTTTATCTTTTACTATTTATTAAAGCTAAGCATCTTAGAATAACTACCTTGTGTCTTGGTCTGTTTTTTGAAGTACCTAAATTACCCTCACTTCATCTTTCCACGTTTTACACCCTCCAACCAAATAAGATTATCTTCAGAAAATAAACCTCCATTCCCTTTTTTCAATTTTCAAATCTAGGTTAAATCTCCTCTCCAAACTTCTATCACACAACGCATGTAAATCTCCTCTCCCAAACTTCTATCACACGACGGTAAGAACCTTTATCTTTTTTTTTTCTTAATTTTTCGTACGCATTGTTGTGCTTGAAGTGAAATGAAATCAATATTTCTTTAAAATTATTCCTTTTTTTCCTTCACCAGAAATCCCGGATCAAAAAGTACTTAAAATATCTTTTCTTAACTTTGAAATCCGAGTATTTTGATGAATTCGAGCTTCTTCTCTTTCGGTAATTGCGATTTTTCATTCGTGAAGGTAAAAGGGCATTCAGTTGCTTGTGGCAGTGGGGAGAATAATACTATTAAAATGATATTATTTGATGATTTATTTTTTTTGTAGAAATAAAGTGTAAAATTATAAATTTTGGTTATTTTTTTTAACAAGAACACCGATTATTTTGGTTGATTCGAATTTACGAAAAAATATGGGTTGCATTTGTAAATTTATTTAATGTGGTAATTTGTTGGTAATTGGATTCCCTCTAAATGGAAGCCGGGTTGAGAATTTTGGCATATTTTTCGGCTAGATTTTTGAAGGATTTTTCTCGGTGTCAATAAAAAATAACCCACACAACACGATTTATGGTGCGTCACGATTAATTCCACTTGATAGTCGTATGAGAAAATCTTACCAAAACCACGTTTTCTTATTTAGTTTGCTTCAATTGTTGATATGTTTCAATTCATTATTCCATCATTTATCAACACCATGTTAGATTCTTTTTCTTTCACTGCCAATAAACTTAATCTGTTTGCTGTTAATTTTAGTTTCAAATGCATTTTTATTTCATTTTCAAATTTAGTTTTTGCTGATTTGGGATTTTAAATAATCGTCAATTTGATTTGTAATTACTATTTCCAATTCAACCATTTCAATGTATGCTTAGTATTTGTTAACCTTTCAATTTCATAAATTAAGTTATGTTGATTACTTCCTATCTTATTGTACCGTTTTCTTTTGGATCGTTCTATTTATGTGATAATCGCCTATACAAACAAGTAAGCACTTATTTAACAACGCTATGTTTTGTTGTTTAATTCACATAGGCTCCTATTAGTTTTATATTCATTGTTGCATCTGTTAAAAGACACTGCATACAAAATTTTATCAAATCGTTTGAGTTGTTAACTTCTATATGATGTAAGCTTCTCATAAATCTAAATTGTGTGTTTCCTATCAAATCTATTAATTTATCCTAACGATATACAATTACTATTGTTAATTAATTATATTTATACCGAGTTGAAGAATCTCATTTCTGTCTTTTTCTCCCTTCCATCATTATTCCAGATCCCGTGTTACTTCATAGCATGGCCACAAAATGTAACAATGGCTTTTAATGTTAAAGTTTCACAATATTTACTAAGTTTATGAGTGATATCAGCACATGGAAGCAGGTTCCAACATGATAAAACAAAGAAAGAACATGCTTATTGGTCAGGCATTTACCATTTCAATCGCCTATGCAGGTATGCACCTATTTAACAATGTTTGTTTTGTTTTTTAACTCACGTCGGCAACTAATAGTTTTATATTCACTATTTAATTTGTTAACAGACATTACATACATAGTTTTATCAAACTATTCGGGTTTTGTTAACATTTTTATTTGCCTTGATTTGGTTTCTATCAATCCATATAATCCTTTAAAAATAATTTCTACATGACGTTGTTTCTCATCGATTTCATAGATTTATCTCATTTGCAGAGATTTTGTTAAGATTCGTTGATGCATTAGTGATTTTGCGCGATAATCTTTTCATTTTTATTTTATTTTGCCTTCATTGTCAAGGTTCATTGAGGAATTAGTGATTAGCTTAAAAAAAATTTCATTTTTCTTTTTATTTGCCTTGATTTGATTGATATCTAATCATACGATCATTCTTGAAAAATTGAAGAAAATCCTACATTTTCGAGTTTTGTCATCAGTTATTTCTGTATGAGTGCTTCTATGGATTTTTTGGTATCGAGTTTTAAGTTAGCATGAAACTATTGATTTGTTTTGCCTTTCTACAAATATGTGAAATTTTATTTTTGGTATACGATGAAGGTTGCAGTAACTACAACTCGAGGACTATGTTTTCTTCACGACTCTGAGTCGCCAATCATTTATTGTGATTCAAAACATCAAACATTTTGTTAGATTCAACATATTGTATTTAAATAAATTTATGATATAGGTAAGATCATATATATTCTATTTGTTGTTCTTTACTTCTTTTCTATCTAATTTTGATGATATAAATCGTGATTTTGATGTTTGTGTAGGAATTTCAAGCAAAGTTATCAGACTTTGGGTTGAAAAAATTGAGTCTATGTTTCAGACTTTTATATTCTTTCATTCACGTTGCTCCTCTTTTTTTCTCCTCATTTCCCTCATGTTCCTCTTCGGTAGTCTGAGTGCCCATATGTTTCGCTTCCACATGATTATAAAAAATAAAAATTTTAAGACACTATAATCAGATTCCATATGTTGCTCTCAATTTTCTATTATTTGTTGTTTATATGCATATCTTAATATGATTGTATGAATATTTTGAATGTTGATATTTCACAATCTAATTCAATAATTCAGATATCACGAGTTTTAAAATGCGTAGACGTGATGTTAAATATCTCATTTTCACTATATTTTTTATTCTCTTATCTTCAAGTATTGGATAGAATTAATGGATTAAGTTTTAGTTTTAAGAGTCTATTTAACAATTCGAATCTTGGTTGGATAAACGTTCAACATGTATGTGAAAGGTGTAAACTTAAATGTTATGCAAACTATCTTAAGATTAAAACTGAAGAACATTTCCAAATCATTTTTTTACCGTCTAATTGTCGTTTGAATTTGAGATTTTACCTTTACGGTGACATCATTATTCAAGATTCAAAATATGTTGGAAAAATATTATTTTTTAAATCTGAAAATTATAATTTATCTTTCTGTTGAGCATTATATATAAAATATTGTATCATTTAAAATATCAACACTTCCACCAAAGTCATTGCATTGTCATAAATGTGTGTTTTTTTCTAGCAATATGTGTCATGACAAATTAAATTTAATTAATACATTTGCATTTGTTTCATAATCAGTCAGTTATTGTTTGTTCTTATAATTAGTTATTTTATTGATATTTTCATCCTCTCGATTTGTCTAATTTTTTTTTTTACAATATCACGTTCCTCTTCGTAGAAAATCTTTTATATTCCAATGTTTAAAATTGTGATTGAATCATATGAAATTAATGGTTTGCTTTCCAATTAATAGAGTTGTAACTCGATTAATAAATTGAATAAATTGTCACTCCAGTCTTCATCTCTTTCAAATAATCCAAGATATTTTTGAATTATGTTCATCTAAGATGCAAATTTGGAAAAATTTAAGATTTTGCAAATGCGACAAGATTGATCGCTGGACAGATAACACAAAAACTAATAACTGCAATAACTTTCTCTTGCACTCATTCTATTTAAGGCATTTTTGTGTTTGGACAGGTAACATGTCATAAAAACTATTTCAATTTTGTGTACGATTTAATGTTATCAATAGTTATGCCGTTTCAATTGTGAGGCAAGATACACTTACTACTTTAAAACTTCTTCAATCTTTGCACAATGTCTTAGCATACTTATATAACTCATGTTACACTTAATATTCATGTACAACGCCTCACACACATCGTGTGTGCCTTGAAATACATCACATTTATTCTTTAGACTAAACATGGTTTCAAGAGTTTAAAGTATAATTACTATAATTTTCTGTCTTTATATTTTTATTTTTGAGCTAGGGTTTTTATGGCTTGAAGGCTTTGGATGTGACATGTTTTTAGTAATTTTTAGAACATTGCTTTGCTAATGCATGTTTTAAACATACAATTTTTACTTTAGAATAAACTTAGTTTCATGAGTTTAGCGTATTATTCGTGTAATTTTGTCTTTTTATTTTAATTTTATGATTTTTATATGGCTTGCAAGCGGGGGATTTTGACATGTTTTTGGTAAGTTCTATGACATTTATTTTCTAATACATATTTTAAATGTACAATTTTTAATTTTAAATATATATTCATGATACAAAAAATTACGGTGTCATGGTATTATAATATCATAAATGTTTAATATATTAGGCTCATATATTTATGACACACGCAACGCGTGTGCCTCGGTTGCTAGTTAAATAATATAGTTGCATGAGTCCGACAAATATACAAACTCATGTCATGCGATTTTAAATTAAAATGATGAGAAACTTTTAACATTAAAATCCCTCATTTTGAATAACATTCAAAATTTATATCAAACCACAAAATTAAAAATTAAAAGAGTTTAATTTATTTTTGCCTTCCATCGGCTGTGGTTGCATGTTGAACGCTACTCGCGGCCAATGTCTGTGATCTGTCCCACATCGGTTAGCAATAGTATCTCTTGGGTAAAATATATATGAATTCACAATCCTCCTCTCATGAGCTAGCTTTTGAGGTGGAGTTAGGTGGATTCATATCATATGGTATCAGAGCCATACTCTTGACTGGTCGTGTGGGTGCATGTTCCTGGAAGAGCCCTGGAGTACGGGTTAACGAAGGAGTTGGCACGAGGACGTGCAGTCTAAAGGGGTCGGGAATGATGTGTCTCACATCGGTTAGCGAGAGTTGTCTTGGGTAAAATATATATGAATTCACAATCATCCTCTCATGAGCTAGCTTTTGAGGTGGATTCATATCATTCTGGCTCATATTGTTGGGGAGGCCTGGACGCCGGAAAGCTACGAGTTCTATCGGACACATGATATGAATTGAGTGGAACTCCCATGACTTTGGCTCATATTATTGGGGGAACTCATGGCGACCGTCCAATACCATTCAATATTGATGGGTCGGTTTGACACGTGAAAATAAACAGCGTCATATTATTAGGTCCTTATCAAACGTGGGGCGAAACACGGAGAGGTTTCATGGGGATATTGATTCTACCTTTCAAAAATTGTGATTAGCTGATATTATTCGGTATTATAATTGTCTAATTGGGCTCTACGTACCCACTAAGGAAATGTGATTTCCCGTGAGAGAAAAAACTACAAAATAAAAATCCATATTTTATATCTTAAAATTATTTTAAAATAATCAGTAACCATTATTTTGTTTCATATCAATATATTTACGATTTCGTCACCTAATCCATAAATGTTATTAACAAGCTAACCGAATCTAATTTTCAAGACAGGCTGAAAAAATTGTTCTAAATTCGAAGAAAATGACATACACACTAATGTCAGTATTGCTGAACTGACAATGCATGCCAGATGGTGGGACCATAGTATGCAAGTTAAAGTGTAATATGCTCGCTTCTATGTCAAATGAAATGTAGAGAAAGTTTGAGGAAATGTTGAATGCTGCTGAAATTCAAATACACATGCAAGAGTTTCATGGTGCACGAAACTAGTACAATGATGCACACCAATTTCAAGGAGCTCATAAGTACACGCATGCAAGATGGGGCTCTGGCTCATGAGCGTGATGTACATATGATCAGGCTTATTGAGAAAGTGGTGGGCCTGAAATAAGTGATTCCTAATGAATTACTTCCAGACATCAATTTGTTGTCATTCTATTCCTCATTTGACGGGTTTATGGTTAACTTCAATTTGAATAAGATTGATGATAGCCTTAAAGAGCTAGTCAATATTCTTATGACTTATGAAGCCACCATAAAGCAGGAAAATGTTTTTTCCTAGTAGGACTTCTTGTCGGGAACGAAAAATGGCCCACAAAGTAGGGGAAAGAAATGTTCTGCCCTCACAAGAAAAACAAACCCAATAAGAGGCAAACTCTGAATGACACTTAAAGGGCCTACAAAACCCGATAAGTCAGAACATATTTGTTTCACTGCAAGAAGTCCGGAAATAAGAAATTATCTGGGCCAGAAATGTTCTGTAAATGATTAGTGAATGTTCAAGTAAACATGATTTCAACAATAAACAAAAAAAAGTTAGATGATCCAACTCCCGCACAAATATGACACGTTAGACAATGTCACATTTCCCAAAGAATGATTTACAAACTAGTGAGAGAAGGTATTTTTGACTTGTCAGACATAAATTCTCTGCTTACGTGTGGGTCATGTCTAAAAGGAAAAATTTCCAATGCTCTATTTTAAGGGAAATGTAGATTGTGCATATGGTCTACTGAATTTGATCCACACAGACATTTGTGGACAGCTAAGTGTTATCACAAAATATGAGAAATCCTACTTCATTACCTTTGCTGATGACTATTCGAGGTATGTGTATGTCTACTTGATGAGATACAAATCTGAAGCTTTTGAAAAATTCAAAGAATTCAGATCAGAAGTAGAAAAACAATTAGAAAGAAGTATTAAGACAGTTCGATCTGATCGAGGTGGAGAATACTTGAGTACTGAATTCTTGGATTATCTAAAAGAGAATGAGATTATCTCACAGTGGACTCCACCAGCAACACCACAATTGAATGGTGTTTCTGAACTTCATGTTGGAACATTCCATATTCACAATCTTGATTTTGATGTTAACAAAACTTGTTATTTTGTTTATGATGAATTTACCTAAGTGCACATAGAGATGAAACTGATCAGGTTTCGAACTGATCAGTTATCTAGCCAAAACTGAAACTGTCGAAACGCGAACTGAAAGCACCAACTGATTGACTGAATTGAACCAATCCAATTGAGTTATCAATGATCATTTCAATTGATTGTCCGTGTGTTAGTTAGTTTAGCAGAAGACCTTCAGAAGCCCGACCAGCTGATGAAGAGCCCAGCTGATCAGTTCAACTGGAGCAATGAAATCAGTTCAGCTAACGAACCAACTGATTTCATCGAACCAGTTCAACTGACTAGTTCAGAACATCAGTTAGGAAACTACCAGTTTGCAGAACACGACAAGCTTATCTAAAGTGGAATCCAGCTGCGCGCATTAAGGAAATATTTTGTCCAGTTAAAGGAGAATAATGGACATTGCACATAGCTTAAAGTCAAGGCGTTCCAGAATGACTGTCAAAAAAGAAAAAACAAATATCGAGGAATGAATTTAACTACAACTGACATATTTGATGAGTCTTGATGAACGGTCTCGTAACCTCTGTAAATACAGACCAAGACCATTAACACACAAAAAAGAGAGAATAGAGAAGAATACAAGTGTGTGAAGAAGAAGGGCACGCTCAACTAGTATCAGCTTACAAGAAGCAATCATCCCAGAATTAAAGGAACACTTCAAAGTGTCATCAGCTTAGTTTAGAAGCGCACTTCTCTCAGTTTGTGAGAATACTTTTTTATCGGTTCTCACACACATAGTCACACACCACCACTCACATATATACAGAGAAAAAAGCATATTGATAAGTTGAGTGAGTCTTGCAAAAAGACGTAAGACTGGTGTATGTAGTCTTTAGCACACACACGTAAAACATGTGTTGGATGGAAGGTGTTGCCTTCAGTCTAGGCTAGGAGTTCAGATTACGCAGTAGTATAAGTCCTAAACTAAATGGGTTTGTAAAAAGTATTGTATAAATCAAAGTCTTCTAATGGATCCTACCTGAGGAGCTAGAAGTGATGACGTAGGAGCAGTTGAAGTCTCCTAACATCCATAAACATATTTGTGTGCTTAACTGTTTAACTATCGTTTTCAAACTGATTTGATCAGTTCAGTTTTCACATAACTGAATAGATATATGCTAGAACTCATCCCCCTTATTTCAGTTATTCAGTTTACACAAGTTAAAAAGCTTTCAAATTAAACAGCTTTCTTAACAAATGATTATTTCGAGTATTTTCCGCTTGGTTTAAAACCAAACTCGATTTAATTTATCGGTATTTAAATTCTTAGAACACGAGCTATTGTTGTTCATTGAAAATATTGTGTTTTGAAGCACCTTCGCAGGTGTGAGAACCGATCCATCACGCCGTAATCGAACTATGATGGACTCACTGAATTGCCTACATTGTTTTGGGGCTTTGTGCTTGAAACTACGGCAATGTTGTTGAATAATGTTCATACGAAAGCAGTTGATAAAACACCATATGAGATATGGATGAGAAAAAATCTCAAATATTCATACTTAAGAATATGTGGATGTCTTGCTTACGTAAAGCAGACAGTGTAAGACAAATTGGACAGTCGATCCATTTTGTGCTACTTTGTAGGATATCCAAAGAATTTTGTTGGATATTATTTCTATCATCCCAATGAAGCAAAAGTGTTTATTTCAAGAAATGACACCTTCTTAGAGAAATAGTTTCTATTAGATAGAAAAGATGTGATGATAGAATTTGAAGAAATTTAAGATACTCCCTCAACTGTAGAAGTTGAACCTAATCCTAAACAGCTAGTAGTTGAAGTACACGCACCTAGAAGGTCTTATAGGATTGTTGGACCACCTGCTAGATATACGCTTCCTCATGAACAAGCTCATTCTGAGCCTTGTGTTGGATGTGATCCAATGAACTTTAAAGAAACAATATCTAATATTGATTCATCCAAATGACTTGAAGTCATGCAGTCTGAGAAGGACTCTATGTATTCAAATCAAGTCTGATATTAGTGGATACATCTGAGGGAATCGTTCCCATATGCAAATGGATCTACAAAAGAAGACTTGGGGCGGATGAGAAGGTATTGACCTTCAAAGCAAGACTAGTAGAAAAAGGTTATACTCAAAGTCAAGGAATTGACTATGTAAAACTTTTTCACCGGTAGCTATGTTCAAGTCAATTAAGAATACTACTAGCCATAACAACATGGTATGACTATGAGATATGGATGTAAAGATGACATTCCTCAATGGAGACATTAAAGAAGATATTTATATGTCTCAACCTGAGAGATACACATCAGTAGGAAGTGAGCATAAGTTATGCAAACTTCATATATCAATATATGATCTCAAGCAGGCGTCCAGAAGTTGGAACCTCATATTCGACAACATTATCAAGGAATTTGGTTTTTCCAAGAATCTTGAGGAACCATGTGTGAACAAGAAATTTAGTGGGAGTGCAGTGATAATCCTAAAACTTTATGTTGATGATATCATGTTCATTGAAAATGATGTAGGATTACTGCAATCAACTAAAGTTTGGTTAGCAAGTAAATTCTCCATGAAAGACATGGGTGAATCATCCTATGTATTGGTAATACAAATCCATATAAATAGATCAAAGAGGATGTTGGGGATCACCCAAGCGACTTATATCGATATCATTCTGGAGATATTCTCTATGGAAGAGTCCAAGAGAAGATACTTACCAATGTGTCATGGCGTTGCTCTATATAAAAAAATTTGCCCCAAGACTGATATAGAGATAGAGACGATGACACATATTCCATATGCGTCAGTCACTGGTAGTATCATGTATGGTATGACATCAACATGCCCTGATGTTTCTTACACTCTGAGTGTTACAAGCAGATATCAGGCGAACCCTGGTCCAATGCATTTGAAGGCCGTGAAAGATATTCTTAAGTACTTTAGGAGGACTAAGAATTTTTTCATGGTCTATGGGGGTGGAGAATTAAAATTGGAAGGTTACACTGATTCTAGCTTCCAAAGTGATGTAGATGATTCAAAATCGACATCTGGTTTTATATTCATTCTCAATGGTACGACTGTATCTTGGAAGATTTCTAAGAAAGACATCGTTGCGGATTCCACCACTGAAGCTGAAAATATTGATGCATCTGCTGCAACCAAAGAGGCAGTTTGGATGAGGAATTTCGTCTAAAAATTGTGTGTGATTCCTAATAGAGTTGATCCAGTCCCGGTGTACTGCGACAACACTGGTGTCGTTGCACAAGCAAAGGAACAAAGGTCTAATCAGTGATCCAAAAATATACTGAGGAAATTCCACATCATTCGGGAGATTGTGGGAAAAGGGGATATATCAGTCGAAAGAGTTGACTTTTCAGATAACATTGCTGATTCACTTCCAAAGCCCTTGCCAGGACCATTTTTTGATAAGCATTGCAAAGTAATGTGATTAAATTTTATGGATAGTTGGCTTTAGGGCAAGTGGGAGATTGTTAGTGTAGATGTCCTGCAAGCCAACGGTTGGCTAGGGAATTTATTTACTCAAGTGTAATAAACAATCTTTATTTTAAGATTATTTATCTTTTTATGGTTTCATTTTACTTTATCTGTATACACATATAATCAGCATAGATAAAGCCCTTGATTATACTATAATACAAATGAATCGTAATTCGATCTTGAAACTCATTTGTAAACACTGTATATTCTAAATTTGTTTCTAGTCCATTCAGCCGCCTAAAAAAAGATAAATGCTTCTTGAGTTTGAAACTAGCATATGTGATGTTGTGTACCGTGTTTCATGGTAAGGGCATAGAGATGTCCGATAATGCAGATGGGTAATCATACGATGATTGTACCGATCAACCCTCCCTCGAACTTTCCAAATGGTTATCATTCATCGAGAGGAAAAGTAAGTGGTTGTGATTGTAAATGATTAGTCCTTACGACCCGGGACAACACTGAAGCTCTTCATATTAAGATTGTTCTTTGACTCGTTTACCGAATTTGAGAGGGTCACAAGGAGGCGAGGTTGGGTGCAATTGCTGAAATGGGTAGAATCCAGTGCATTGTAGTCGGGGATTCACCGTTCATCTACGGGTGTGGATATCTTATGTGATCTAACGAAATACAAATGCATGAAATCTCTAGTCATAGTGTGAGATGTATATTAGGGAAAGAGTTATCTAGTTGTACATACTATGACACTATGAATATTTCATGATTGTATCACATAGCTATCGAATTTAATATGCAACCCTCGATGAATCAATGGTTGTAGATTCGATCGGGATATATGAGATGAAGGGACCGTACTATACGTTAATCATAACCGACTGGTCTTTGCAGGCACTATCAGTAATACCTAGGAAATCATAGGACGATGCTACTAGACGTTCTTACCATGATTCGATGGGTTTAATCAGAAATGGTTTCTGACATTCTCATGATCAAATGTTGGTGTATGGAATGAGCCAAATTAGGGTAATCCCGAATAGAGGAAAATATCCTAAATCACAATGAGTTGTGAACTCACACATAGCTGTATCCCTGAACCATTGAGGATCACATCAGAACTGAATCATTTGTTCTCGTTGAGAGAAAAAATTCAAGGAATTGAATTTATATAAAATAATGATATAGTAAATTCAAGAAGTTTAATTTATGATAATTACATTTTCAGAAAATAAATTCAAGGAATTGAATTTATGAGGTTGTAAATTCAAAAAGTTGAATTTATGATATTTAAAATTTTGAGGGAATAAATTCAAGGTGTTGAATTTATAAAATTTGAGAATTTAAATTATTAAACTCAAAAGGTGGGTTTATTAAATATTAAATTAAATATAGTGAGAAGTATGTTTAATGAGCTTGTAGGAGTACAAGTCCAAAATACTAAATAATTAAAGTTCTTAATGGACTTTAATATATTTAATTAAACTAGTTGGACTAGTCCAATTAATTAACAAAATCCATTAAGTTTAATTAAAGAACCTAAATCCAAAACTATGGAAACTAGGTTAAGGGTTTTGTATCAAGGTAATAAGATCATAACCCTAGCCTCGAAGCCACAAAAAATTTTCGAAAATCACCTCTCCTCCTCTCTCAAATTTTTGACCACCTTGAATAATTTCAAGGTTTTGAGCCGCCTCTCAATTTTTGCTCTCCAACGTGAAAAATATCTTTTAGACTTTCTAATGCAAGTTAGAAGAGGAACGACCAGATTAGGAGATTGAATAAAGAACATTTTGAAAAAAGTTCGTCGGAAATTAAACAAGAGCTATATCCGTTAATACCAGAGTAGCTGATGTCGAGTGATTTAGTCACTAAAGGTAAGTTATAAACTCCCTATATACGTTCTTTTAATTTAAACCATATGAGTGTCCAAGATAGTATTTTGAATGTCAAAATAAATTTTTTAAAATTTCAATGCGTTTTGGACACGAGAAAAACGATTACCCAACATCTTAAATATATAAACTTCATTTATTTATTTTTATCTCCAAATACAAGTGACATTTGTTTTCTTATTTTTACTAATATACTTATGTTAATTATGTTTTAAAATAAACTAAATAAAAATATAATTTTATTAATTAAATTTTGAAAAACGTAAAACTATTTTTTAATAAAATAAATAAAATTAAAATGAGAAATTTGTTTATAACTTTTTTTCTTCAATGATGATGAAAAACAAAAAAATCTATATATTTGAGACTAAAAAAGTATGTTATACTTCATTAATGAAGTTTTGTTGAATGAAACCTTAGTTATGTTCAAAAATGTGTTTAAAGATGTGAATAAAGATTTTAAAATATTCAGACAAGTTTTTCAAACTTAATTAGTGTATGCAGATCAAGTGAATTTTCCAATCAAACTGAGTATATAGAACAACTAACACGGTACATAAACAATTCAATATACAAAGCGAATAAGACATACACATATACAGTCAGATCATATAAGTAAGTGACTGAAAGTAAGTATATATGAGAATTTGTTTTTAAAAGTTCAAACAATAAGCTTCTATGTCTCATCCTCTTCCGTTTCCATAAAGATTTCACCATAAGATTTGATTGATATAACTTTTGTACAAACTTACTTCAGCTCAATTCATCAACTTTATCGAGCTGAAACTCTTATTAACTATTCAAACAATTAGTCTGTTCAGAAATATATTTTTTGTAAGTATGATGATTCTGACACTACATTAAAGTTTGCATAATCAGAAGATAAATGAAGATAGAAGTGCCTAAATGCAAATTAAATTGAGATAAGATTTGATTGATGGTAGCTGTTAGAATAAATATAATCATATCCATAGGTGAATGAATAAAAATATTTGAAACCAGTGTTCTAAAAAACCAGCTTAAGCTCCGTTTAAATGTGTTTAAGCTTGGAGCTCGACAAAAACGCTCCGCTTCGGAGAAAAGCGGGAAAAAGGTCAAACTCACGGTCAAACTACAGTTTGACCGAATTAAGCGTAATTAAGGCTTTAATTAAACGTTCTTAAATACAAGTAATAGCATCTGTTTATTTTTATTTTTTTTATTATGAAAGTATATTTTTATTTTAAAATTATAAATTAAATTTATAATTTAGATGTTTATTTTTTTATTTTAATTATGATTAAGAGTGTATGACAATGATTTGACAAATATTTATCATTTTTTAATGCGTTCTAGTTACAAAAACAAATAAAAATTGTAATTTTGAGATTTTTATGCTTTTATAAATATGAGAATTAATACATCAAACTTAAATTTATCATATTTATGTATTATTTTATCTATTTATTGGTTTGAGATAATTAAAATTACATTAAATATATAAAAACGTTTTTTCATGCTTAAGTCCGTCATAATCTCACTTAAGTTTGAAAAGCTTGGAGCTCGCGTTTCGAGACGCTTCACGCTCACATATTAAGATATTTATTGCTCTGATTTCCTAGTCTGTTTTCTTATTTTTTTTAAATAACATAAATTAAATAAAAGTAACAAATCCGATCGAGAGTTGCAGCCTTACGGTACTTTTTTCGTAAGGTCTACTTTTTATTATAAGACTTAACTTCATTGTATTTAATTTCCATTGACTACACCTTTTTATTTTCCACAGAAAGTTGAACTCGATAAAATATTTTTATATCAACCTAGTAATTTTTTCCCCTCAAAAAGTAATTTTTACGCTTTTCTATATTAAAATAAAACCCATAAAAGGCATTATTTTTCCCCAAATTTTCCTTTGTCAACTTTATTTAAAATGAATCAAGATTTGACATATTAATTAATTAAAAAGTATATGTTTCAAATGTTTAGATGTATAAGTGATTTTCATAAAAAAATTGTTCATAAATTAACTAATTTCATATGTTAAAGTGAAAACAATGAAACTAAAATTTTAATGTTAGTTATTCTTTTAAAAATTAAACAAAATAAAGTTATGTAAGACCGAGTTCCGTTTTACCTAAAGCTATAACTGATAAATATTTGTACAACTCAAATATTTTAAATTGTACAAAAATTTAAACACCACATTTTGAACCCTATAATTTTCCTCCCAATGATGACATTTTTTTTTTTGCGATCAATACAATGAGAATCAAACTCATGACAGTGACTCTGATATCAATTATAAGCTCGAACTCTTGTAATTTTACCAAAAGTTATACTCTTGATAATAGTACAAATCAAATATCTTACATCATACAGAAACTTAAACATTTTGTTTCGATTGCCCAATTTGACTAAGAGAATTATCGAACGCAACAGTTAAAAAATGTTAACACAAACCCTGGTAATTATGCCATGTGGGTTTTGATTAGTTTTTTTTCTAAGATTGTTCTCATATTAAAAAATAATTATTTATAATATCGGATGTGGTTGAAGAAGCTATTATATTTTTACGATAATTTCAGTTTTTGACTTTTGTAGTATTACAATTTATATGACTTCAATAAATATTAAAATATATATATCTATATTCTTACAAATTTACAGTAAATATTGTGCAATACAATAAAAATAGGAACCCTTCTGATTACTTGTTAATGTTCGTTGGGGTAGGCTAAAAAATGAGCATTACATTCAAAATAAGAATGTTTAAATAAATATAAGAATATAACATAAATATTAAAAACTACATAAATTTGAAGCTATGTAAGGCGAAAAAAATAATTATAAATAATATCATCGGAAGAAATTGTCCAATTACATATGTGTAGATACAATATATCATATATACACACACATAAATTGCATGTTTCATATACTGAAAATACATAATTAATGAGAATCCAATGTAAAACTATTTAGCTTTAAGTATTCCTTATTTATTTATTTTAAGAGTGAGTCTCATGTGAGACCGTCTCACGGGTCATAATCCGTGAGACGGGTCAACCCTACCCATATTCACAATAAAAAGTAATACTCTTAGCATAAAAAGTAATACTTTTTCATGGGTGACCCAAATAAGAGATCCGTCTCACAACTACGACCCGTGAGACCGTCTCACATAAGTTTTTGCCTTATTTTAAATATAATATTAATGATTGTAATTATAAATATTTATGTATCCTTCTTTTAATATAAGAATGATTAAAATTTATAATTAAAAAATTATATGATAAATATTTTTAAAAATATTGTGTTTTATCAAATTTTTTATGAAATTTTTTTTGTTGACTGACATAATAAATTATATGATTTCTTCATATATATATATATATATATATATATATATATATATATATATATATATATATATATAATTTTTCTCCCATTCCAAGCCTTACTGAAAATGGCAGAAATTGAAATCATGACTAGACTATATTAAAAAAAATTTGTTTAAACTTATCGATCGATCATCTCACTTAAAAAAAAAATATAAGATCTGTCAATGTATTTTTATTTTATAATAAAATAATCAATTAATCATTTTATACAAATACATATAAAGTAAAACCCTCAATGTAACATTCAATCACCCATTAAGAAATCATATCGAGTTGCAGACTTTTCCGTGCTTTGCATGGAAATAGTGTACATCCGTAGTGCCTTAAATTTTAAGCCTATGGTGAGATTCCTTGTTTGTCTTTTTGTTTTTTTAAAGAATAATAATAATCTGTCACTCTTAGATATATAATTTTTTTTGTTATCTCCAAACACAAGTTTTATTTGTTTTCTTATTTTTACTAATATCGTTGTGTTAATTAGTTTTAGACAAAACTATTTTAAAATAAA
Source organism: Primulina eburnea (assembly GCF_022965805.1). NCBI lineage: Eukaryota > Viridiplantae > Streptophyta > Magnoliopsida > Lamiales > Gesneriaceae > Primulina > Primulina eburnea. Next base: position 9,926,782 of record NC_133117.1, read on the forward strand.
ATAAAATAAATAAAAATTATATTCTTATTAATTAAATCTTAAAAAAATATAAAACTATTTTTTGAATAAACTAAATAAAAGTAAAATGAGAAGTTTGTTTATAAACTTTTTTCTTAAATGATTGTGAGAAAACAAACAAGTCTATATATTTGTGACTAAGAAAGTATGTTCTACTTCATTTATGACGTTTGTTGAATGAAACCTTAGTTTGTTGAATGTTCGGGCTTCTTACAGTGAAATAAATATATTCTGACTTATCGTGCTTTGGAGACCCTTTAAGTGTTTTTCAGAGTTTGCCTTTTATCGGGTTTGTTTTTCTTGTGAGGGGCAGAACATTTCTTTCCCTTACCTTATGAGCCATTTTTCGTCTTGACGAGAGGTCCGTTAGAAAAACAACATTTTCTTGTTTATGGTGATCTCATAAGTTATAAGCGTATGGACTAACTCTTCAAGGCTATCATGTATCTTATACAAATTGAAGTTCACCATAGCCCTGTCAAATGAGGAAGCGAAAAACAACAAATTGATGTCATCAAGTAACTCGTTAAGAATAACATATTACAGGCTCATCACATTCTCAATAAGCCCAGTCATATGTACATCATGCTCATGGGCCAACACCCCATGTTACATGCGTATAGTCATGAGCTACTTGAAAGTGGTATGCATCATTTTATGAGTTTCACGTACCATGCAACTCTTGCACCTGCATTCGAATGTTAGCAGCATTCATCATTTCCTCAAACTGTCTTTACAGTTCATTTGACATAAAAGCGAGCATGTTACAATTTACCTAGCATACTATGGTCCTACCATATTGCATGCTTTGTAGGTTCAGCAGGATTAGCATTAGTGTGTATGTCATTTTCTCCGAATTCAGAACAATTTTCTCAACACTATTATCTAATTATCTAATAATATACATACATGCATACTACTATATATCACATATATATCATAATATGACATTCAACAATAAACAATGATGATCGATCACCAACACTATTAGATCCATGTGAGGCAAATATGGATCCAGGTCCAAAATCTAGGTGAATGCAGGGATGCAAATGCAACTTATTACAAAAGCTTCCAATATTTTATATATCTTCATCTTGTGCATCGAGCCCACCATTTTTCAGTCTTGATCTTCCACTATTTCTAATAATTACATTTAAATAGTCATGGCACATAAGGGATACATCTCATGGGGTGGGAACGAACCATAAACCAGGCTCATTTTAATAATATCAAATATTAAGAAAATGAATGAAACAGTAAAATATCATAACATACACCTAACACATTGGTCAAGGCTCTCGATCATCCTCCATGCATTTAATATCATATATTAACATCAATTAATTAAATAAATTTAATTAATTGATTAAATCATGCATCTAATAATATTATCACTAACCATCACAATTATTGAAGAATTAATAAATTAAATAAATACTATTATTAAATTTCCAATTAATTAAACAATAATTGATTTCTTGTAAAACATATTTTTACCATAAATAATTAAAATCATATTCTAATTATTTACTTTGCAAGAAAATTATAAATTTAGTAAAATTTGATTTTAATGAAAAATTGAACAATTTTCATAAAATATCAATTTTATCCAAATTTTTGTACAATCAGAAAATCGCACCCTAGGCCCGAACAATTCAAGCCCACGACCCAACAGGCCGCGCGCGCAGCGTGCAGACGTTCCGCACGCTGTGCGCGCGTAGCCGCCGCGCGCTGTGTGGACGTTCCGCACAGAGCGTGCGGCTGCTGCACGCATCGTGCGCACACGCTTCGCGCACCTTGTGCGCACTCTACATACGTGGAACTCTGCACGCCTGCCCGGAACAGTTCCAGGCAGTCCAAATTTTTATTTTTATTTTTTAAAAAAAAATCTGATGAAATTAAAATTTTTGTGGTGCATCAATTTTCTGAAAAATTTAGTTGTATGGTTAAAAATATTATTCAACATGATTTAAATCATAAGATAAAGAGAACTTGGCTCTGATACCACTATTGTATCTCGGTTTTCTCGTGCTCAAAACGCAGCGGAAGTTTTAAAATTTTATTTTGATGTTCAAAATATTTTTTGGACACTCGTATGATTTTAATAACTAAACATACAAAGGATGTTTAGTAATATACCTTTAGTGAATAAATTCACTCGACTCCAACTATTCTGGTATTGTCGGATATAGCTCTTGTTGAATTTTCATACGAACTTTCTTCGATTTTCGAATCAGGTCCACGACTGGAATATTTATTCCTCTTCTAAATTGTACTAGAAAAATAAAAAAAATATTTTTCATAGAGATAGAACACAAAAAATCGGCACAACTCTTAAACTTAGAGTGGCCAAATTTTTCTTGTTTTTCAGAAGGGATTTCGAGAGCTTCTTTGAAAAAGAATGGGAAGAGCCGAAAGCTAGTCCATCTTGCCTCAAAGCTTTTTGGGATGCATTTTAAAAAAAATAAGAATAAAAATCCTTATAATTATTTTATAATCCTTTCTTTACTTAATTAATATAATTAATTAAGTTAATTAAAAGATTCCAAAAACTCTATCCCCTAGTCAATCTCGAATGCATGCCTCTTTGTTAGAATAAAAAAAATTCTAATTATATTTCTAATATTTCTTTTTACTTAATTAATCCAATTAATTAAGTTAACTAAAAGATTCTAAATTCATGCCATATTAAATGCAATCTCGAATATTAATACATATATTTTGAGAATATCATACATTAATATTATTTTGCTTTGTGAGCAAGTTTTAAATTATGGTATCATGAATATTTTCATATTACATAAATCAATACATATTTAATAAAAATTTAATGGGCTATATTTTAATTTATTAAAATATAATTTAATTATTAAAGCTCATTTGAACTTTAATAAATTAGCACGATGGACTTATACTATTACAAGTCCATTATCCATGGTTCCGTTACATTAATCTCATGATAATCCCGATCGACGATCCAACATCATCGATGTGACGATTTCAACTTATTGTTATTATGATGCACACTTTAATTTCGAGATAATCAATGTCCAAATAAGGTATGTGCACTCTCTTTGACTATTTTAGCAGTCATACTCTCAAAATTTCTATAAGCTTTTATAAACTTTATTTATAAGCTTATCGATTGATCATATCAAAATTATTTCTTATAAATTCAACTCATTGAATTTATTATCTCAACGAGAACAAGTAAACCAGTGCTTGTGTGACCCTCAATGGTTCATGGATACAGCTAGCCGTGAGTTCACAACTCTTTGTGATTCAGGACATAATCTTTTATTCGGGCTTACCCTAATTTGCCCCATTCTATGTATCAACAATTGATAATGAGAATGTCAGAAATCATATTTCTGATTAAACTCATCGAATCATGGTAAGAGCGTCTAGTAGCATCGCCCCATGATTCCCTAGGTATCACTGATAGTGCCTGCAAGAACCAGTTGGTTATGATTTACGTACAGTACGGTCTCTTCATCTCATATATCCCGATCGAATCTGCAACCATTGGTTTATCGAGGGTTGCATATTAATTCGATAACTGTTGGGTGCAATAATTGTCCTTGCTTGGTAGAGCGATCGAAACATGGTGCTTGTGTTGCTGTGCGGTTTAAAAGATTTGAGTTGCACCATTACCACTAGCTATAGCTTTTGGTAAAGCGGTAAGCACTCGGTTCTACAATTGGTATCAGAGCCAAGGTCATGGGTTCGATTCCCATTTATTGCAAAGAGTGCAATTATTGGGAGGGAGATTGTTGGGTGCAATAATTGTCCTTGCTTGGTAGAGCGATCGAACCATGGTGCTTGTGTTGCTGTGCGATTTAAAAGATTTGAGTTGCACCATTACCACTAGCTATAGCTTTTGGTAAAGCGGTAAGCACTCGGTCCTACAATAACTATGTGACACATCTTTGCGAATAAATAGTGGCATCACATGTACAATTGGAGAACTCATTCTATAACGTACATCTCATACTCTGACCAGAGATTCCATGCACTCTTATTTCATCAGATCACATACAATATCCACACCCATAGGCGAGCAGTGAATTCCCGACTACAATGTACTGGCTCCTACATGTGTCGTAACTGTACCCAATCTCGCCACCTGATGACTCTCCTGGAATCGGTAAACGAGTCAAAGCACAGCCCTAGCATATAGAGCCTCAGTGTTGTCCCAGGTCATAAGGACTAATGGTGTACAATCATAACCACATACTTATCCTCTCGATGAATGATAACCACTTGGAAAGTCCGATGGAGAGTAGTTCGGTATAATTATCATATGACTATCCATCTGCATGTTTGGACATCTCTATGCCCTTACCAAGAAACGCGGTACACAACATCACAGATGCTACTCTCGAGGTCAAGCGACCTTTATCCATGTTTTATGCGGCTGAATCGACTAGAAACAAATTTATATTATACACTGTTTTGAAATGAGTTTCAACATCGAGTTACGATTCATTTGTATTTAAGTATAATCAAGGACTTTATCTATGCTGATTTCATGGGTATACAGATAAAGTAAAACAAGACCATAAAAAGTTAAATTATATTAAAATAAAGATTGTTTATTACATTTGAATAAATAAATTACCTAATCAACCGTCGATTTGCATGACATCTGCTCTAACAATAACTTCACTCATTTAATCGGAATCTCTTTAGGGGATTGACTAACCTTAACCTACTTGACTCAGCATTTCAATGCAAAATAAGAGACTAATACATTACTTGAAGTAACATTGAAGGCATTACCCACATGGTAGTGTGAACGAATCCATGTAACGACCGTTGATCTTTGGTATATAATTAAATTAAACTTGCATTCTCATATTTATCTGTATTGCATAAAAGGAACGACGAAATGAAGCGCTGAATTTCATTTTCTTAAAAGAAAGATGAAAATTAAGCTTACTATTCCACATATCTCTTTATCATTATTATAATTTTGATAATATATTTTGCTACATTTTAGTTACACAATCTCAAATTACGAAATAATAAATAGTAATTGAAAACGAATTTAATTTTAAATCTTAAGAACATTTTATTTCGTAATTCGAGTAGTAACGTTGCCAAAAAGTATTTGTTGTTATTTTGTTTAAAAAAGAAAAACTTTAAAAGAATGATAAATCATTAGCCAAAATTAGACATCGTGCCGCCTCCCCCCCCCCCCCCCCCGCGTCAACGCGATGAAACATTCGCATCGTCTTCCCCGCCTAAACCCAACTTCACCACGCCGACCACCGCAAGCCAACGACCCGAGACGCCAGAAAACAGCAGAACTAAGTGAGCAAGACAAGTCCGGTCTGCCTTATATATGACTCCAGAAGAATCCAAATGGGAAAAATGAAGAATATTTATATATACTTAACCATATATATTACACGTGAATTTGACAAACAGAATCATAAAAGAAGAGCGTCATCATGGCTCGATCGAATTGTAGAAACAGAAATGTAAAGTAAAGCTTGATGAGCCAAACAAGAAGAAGTTAATTCCTCTAGCTAGCTCTTCAGCTGCCTCATCTATTATTCAACTCAACAGACAACACACTCATACGAGAATGAAAAAACTTACACACATTTAAACACGAACGTATGCTCCACAAAAACACAACAAGAATGTGGCAATCTACGTGAAAACGCCACAGATCCTGGGGGGACTTCTATGTCAGTCCCATTTCAAGAAGCGAACGCAGCGCCCAAAAGCGTAGTTCAGCAACCGAAGGATCCACGCAAAGATTTGGCGCTTCACTTTGCCTCGGATCGGGACTGGACCAACGAATGCCCGCTTTGATTTAGAAGTGCTGGGATTGGCTGTAAACAATGACGCCATGATCTTCAAAGAGTCTGAACTGAAACTATCGCTGAATCTGGCCATTTTACATATGAATTGCTGGTTCTTGAGTTCGATCTTCGACGTGCGTATCTCGTATCTCTGCGCGTGAGGTTATGGTGGCGATGCCCAGCATTTGCAAACAAAGCGGACTCCTTATAGGAGTAATCCCGAGAATAATCGACTTTTCGCTTAACCAGAAGATATATCATATCGTCCGTTGGATCAATAAAGCATGGGGTGGGGATTTAACCAATCATGCGGTGACAATTGGTGGAGAAAGGTTAGGCATACTTTCAAAATCACCTCACTCAAATGTCAATTTTGGCAAATTTTTAGAAAAAAAAAAAAAAAAATCTACGGGTCAATTTTGTGAAACAAATATTTAATATAGATCACTCACGAAAAATTATTATTTTTTATGTCAAATATATTAATTTTTATTGTAAAATTGATTCGTCTCACGAATAAAAATCCGTGAGACCTTCTTATTAAAGACCTACTCATTTTTAGAATAAGCTTGGGGAAAATTTTGATATATTTTTTGGTTTTATTTTCAAAAACATAATTAATTTTTATTGTATATTTCTCCTCGAAAAAATATTTTAAATAATGTAATTTTGAATCATAACATAGATAAATAATATTGTAATTTGTGGGTTAGTTAAATTTAATAATCAAGTAAGATATCGCTAAGCATAATGGATATTTTCACGTCCTAGTTTCATCAAATATTTTGCCCAAATTCTATGTTAATTGAGATATATATCATTATATCTATTATCCATGTTTTTCATATTATTTTAACACACATAGGATTTTATTATTATTATTATTATTATTTGGCAGCATGAATCAGAGTTGACATGATTTTAAAATTTTCGTATCTAAATCATTGAGGGTCAGATTCTATAACCTATTTCATTTAATATCAGTTCAACAGAATTATATATTTATATCCTTTTAATAATATAAAAAAAAAATCGTCGTACTATATATTTTAAAATGTTTTTATTTAATAATTAATTGAGTAAGTCTCTTGTGAGATGATCTCACGAATCTTTATCTGTGAGACGGATCAACTCTATCGATATTCACAATAAAAAGTAATACTCTTAGCATAAAAAATAATATTTTTTCATAGATGACACAAATAAAATATCAGTCTCACAAAATACGATCCGTGATACCGTCTCACATAAACACAACATTTTCTTTCATTGACTATTAAATTTATTTCGATCACTAACTAAGCCCATCCGTAAAAGTAACCAAATAATATTTATTAAACATTATAGGGGTGTTCATCGGTCGGTTCGGTTCGGTTTTCGGTTTTTTATTTCGGTTTTTCGGTTTTCGGTTTTACAAATATATAATCCGATATCCGAACCATTTTTCTTCGGTTTGGTTCGATTTTTTACCGAAATAGTTCGGTTATTTCGATCGGTTATTCGGTTTTGATACAATTATTTAAATTAACAATATAAATATATTATAAAATATAATATGTTATCTTTTTAAATGATTTCTTAATAAAATATTTAAATATAAAGTACAAATGAATTACATAAACAATAATCAACTAAGTATTATTCAAAATAATTCTTCATTCACTAATATCATCTCAATAAATAATATAAAATAAAATAACATTATTATTAATTTAATTAAATTTCGGTTTTTTCGGTCGGTTCGGTTTTGACATTTATAATCCGAAACCGAACCAAATTAATTTCGGTTTTAACATTTATATCCGAATTATAAAATTCGGTTTTCGGTTCGGTTTAGTTTTCGGTTTTTTCGGTTTGGATTTTCGGTTTTTTCGGTTTTATCCGAAGTTTGAACACCCCTATTAAACAATTCTTAGAATTTATTTATTTAAACAATATATTTCCAAGAAGATTCACCGAACTATTCCGTGCGAGAAGGAATAATTGTTAGAAAGTGGACCGAACTCTACGACATTTATCCTAATTCTTGCAGCCAATAATTGGCCCCACTTATCTATAAATATCGGAAATATTAAAGTAGATATCTACCAAACTTTTTTTAATATACTAATATTTTGAGATTTGATTTATATTCGAAATGATTGAATATGGAAAAAAATATTATTTTAATTAGATGTTATATTCAATATATTTATTTTATTAAGAAAAAAATAATTTTTGTTATGTACATATATTTGTCATTTTAATATGTTATATTGTCAAATTTCAATCATAAAACTATAATTTTGTATACAATGTCAAGTCAGTACTCCTGATAAAAAATAAATTAAATTGTCAAACATTTGAAAGATACAAGTCACGACTTAATTTTGATAACATAGAAGACCAAACTTACGAATATACATGAAAAAAATTAAAAAATCTCCTCTTTTCAAATTTAAATCCAATTATCCAGTTTTTTAGTTATACACTATTCGCATTGTTAAAAAAATGGCTACTGAAAATAATTTCCTTAAAGCATCAATAATCAATTGAAATTTGGAAAAGAATTGTGCTAATATTTATTTTATCTTCTTTAGTTATTGCCATTTTGAAACGGAAGTTTGCATTTTTATATGCATTTATATATATATATATATATATATATATATATATATATATATATATATATATATATATATATATATATATATATATATATATATATATATATATATATATATTCTTGTTTAATCTCACTTTCTGGGAAGGTTCCAAGTTCAAATTAATTAAAATAATTAAATTCTTATATAAAAGCTTTGTGTACGAGTTCATTCTTCTTTAATCTCATTTTCCACGAAGGTTCTGAAGCTTAAACTTTTATGAAATTTAAGGAAATTTATATTATTATTATTTATTTAAAATTAAAAATAATAATTGAAACAACCATCAAGTGTTTCTGATATAGAAATCTAATTGAAAGTCGTATAATTTTATAAGAAAATAAACGCTTTTAATTCTCCCAAGAGACGCTAAATAATGCATGCATTCAACGAAGCCCGAGCTACTTTGAATTTGTACCAAATCTAATTATCAAGGCATGAAATCCACTGTACAAAACTATTTTGATTTTTAAAATCTCTATTTAAAAACACATAGTTTATATTTACACTTCATTTTGTGTTATTTATATTTCACTTTATATATAAAGTATGTGTCAAATGTATTCATAAATAAAGTGCAAATAAGAAAAAATAAAATATAAATATCAATTCCCCTAAAAATATTCTATTATACTATAATATATATATTTTAAAATATATTATACACCATTAAAAAATTAAGTGTAAATAATAAGCAATCACAAAATATTAGATCATATATATCGTAAAAATGAATATTCACAAAAAAAATTCAAGGACCCATAAAATGTCCGATATATGATGAATCCCAAAACAATTTTTTCCAAAAATATTAAAAAAGAGTAAAGTCTTGATTTCTCGTATCTTTTTCATGATAAAAGTCAACTCGATATATAATTAAAATAAAAAAAACAATATTTTTAAGATAAAAAGTAATATTATTTCATGGATTTAATTGAGTTATAAATTTATTTCATAAAATTATCCCGACCTTATCACTTAGTTATTGTTATTATTATTATTAAAATGTAATTAAAGAGTAAAAGATAGATACATATAATATGATATAAATTGTACAAAAGCAGCGTGCCAGTATAGTCTAACTTATGTCTCGCTTAAAGTAGACAAAATCAGTTCGTTAAGTTGGTCGGTTGGGCGACACAAATATTTAGCAAAAATTATTTTATAATATTATCTAACATGTCAATTTTATAATAAATATTATCTAATCATTTCAAATAATTAAAAATAATATTTTTTCACTACATATATGGACCAAGACGATCTATCTCGCGGATATATATCTGTAAGAGACCGTTTGACAGAGACATACTCATAGTATTTTTTGTATGCTTATTAAATAAAATAAATAATAATATTTAATGGAAAATGTCATTAGTATATTTATGATTTATAAATATTATTTAGTTTTTTTAAAAAAAAATCATTAATTTAGATGATAATTTATTTGCGGGAAAATACAATAAAATAAATCAATTAATTGTGATTGAGGAATCCACCTCTAAAATTTTGTCGAGCAGGTCTTTCATGAGACGGTCTCACATATCTTTATTCGTGAGATGGATCAATCATGTCCACATTTACAATAAAAAATAATATATTTGACATAAAAAGTAATACTTTTACGTGGATGACTCATATAAAATATTTTTTTCACAAAATTGACCCGTAAGACAATCTCACAAAAGTTTTTGTGAATTTTGTCAATAATAATAAGACGTTAAAACAAATTTTAGAATTTAGAGAATGAACCGGAGAAGGATAACTTATTTTCCGAATCTATTGTTTTAAAATAATACGTATTTATTTATTTATTTATTTTATTCTCAACAAGTCAATGACTTGCATGAGTCAATCAAAAATTATTCTTTTTAAAAGGCATGTTGGCATTTACTTCCTTTACGTCGAAACAAAGTAATTTCTCGTGTATAATATTTTCCCTCCTCATCTATTTTCGTTCCTGACTTAAATTAATTCTAAGAAAATTTTTGTCACGATCTTCCAGGATCTCGAAATCTTGTTCCGTCAACTTTTATTTCAAGATAAAAAAAATATTTTTAAATTTTGTTATAATTATGATTGTACGATTTCTTATTTATTTTTATCATTTTGAAATCATAGTTTTTAACAATTATTCTCTCAGTTTTTATTATATTATTATTATTTGTAACTACGTGAAAATACAAGGGTGTTTTTTTATATATAACGTGTTAAATTTATAGTCTGTTGTAATAAAATTGAAATGATTTTATTTATTATGTTTAAAATTTTCATTAATAATATATTACTTATTAATTTATTTATTATAGAATGTATTTTTATTTTACTAAGATAATAGTTATCAATTTATTTTAATTTTATTATTCTGAAAATTAAAAAGTACATATATTAAATTTTAAAAAAATAAATTATTACTTGTTTTTATTAATGTTATTATTATTAATTTATTTTAAAATTTTAGCATTATTATTTTTTATTTTTGAAAGTGTAATTATTATATTTATACAAATTAAATCAAATTTATAGTATAAATTAATATATATTTTTGTTTCTCATTAGTTAATTTTTATAAATGAAATACATGATGAAATTTAATACTAGACCAATAGATGATAGTGTTTTAAATAAACATAAAACTCATATATCAAGTACCTAGACAAGGGTCTGTTCAAACAAATGTCTATGATCGCTTTCGACGTCTGAATCCTCATTAATTCATGGGAAGCACCGATCCGACAGTAGCAGAAGAATGAATTAAGTCATTGGAGTCCATCTTCTCCTAGCTTCATATGAAAGATACTGACAAAGCAACTTGTGCCATCTTTTTGTTAACAAAACATGCAAGGATATGGTGGGAAAGTGCAAGGGTGGTATTGTAATGCCCGAGGAATTAATTATCGTAATCTGAAATGATTATGGATTATGAATTGATATAATTATATACGGGCTATTACGAGAACAGATTGGGCAAAATATAGGAATTACACAACTTGTGGACAGAGAGTATGGCGCCCGAGCGGTAGTTTTTGACCGCCCGAGCGCCAGTGTTTAATAAAAATAGGCCGCGGGCAGAAGATGTGGCGCCCGGGCGGTAATTTTTGACCGCCCGAGCGCCAAGGATAAAACGAGATGGCAGAGTCTTCCGCGCCCGGGCGGTAAGTTTTAACCGCCCGAGCGCCGAGCCCGCGCCCGAGCGGTAAATTGCCACCGCCCGAGTGCGAGACGTGGTTTATGAAAGATTATGCCACATATCTTATGATTGCATGAATATATATACATATGCCTTCGCTTATTCTTCAGAAAAATAAGAAAGAAGAACGAAGCAGCTTCCGGGGGAAAAGGTTATCTGATAGTAAGATTTGAATTGCGAGGAATCCGTCCGTTCGATTTTAAATCCGACTTCAGTACTGTGTTACTATAGACGTAGTGTAGTGACCCGTTCCAGAATCACCTACTAATCAGAACTTAAGCATGCAATTAACTTAATAAAACTGAATCAGATAAACAGCGGAAAAACAACATATACAGCCCGATCGAATCAGTAAGTACGAATACTAAAACAACCAAATCAAACTAAATCCCAAGAATAAAATACCAGCAACTACAGGTCAACCCCTGCTAGCTCCCTGTCCTCTCCCTCCTGGACCGTCCAACCTGAGACCTGCCCCATCGAATAGGGTGTCCAAAACAGAGATAAACCGAGGACGTGAGCATAAAACGCTCAGTACCGAAAGCATGAGTATACAAGACTATGACATGCATGTATGCAAAATGTACTGGATACCAGGGTCTGGGTATAACGAAAAACTGCTCAGGCAAATGACGTCAAGGTATGTAGCACTCTGCGCCGTCGCACCAGGAGGTGGCTCCCATACCATAAACCTGTGGATATACCGGTATCCTGACCACCGTCGGCCAACGGGGTCCAACCATCCACAACAACCGAGGGCTGAGCACCCTCTGAACAGGCTATCTCAAAAGATAAACAGGCCCAACATGATTATGCAAATGCCGCATAATAAACCATGCATCATATGTCAGATAATAATGCAACACATAAACATGCAACACATAGTAAAGCATACTCAACCAGGATATCTCGGATAGTACTTCCGTACCTCAAACCAGTAGATCCTAGTAATCAGCCCTAGAATCAAGCCTACAACCCAAGTGATACCATATCACTAAACCACATCTAAAAGCCTTAACTAGACTAATAGATACTCCCAAATCTCAAGGGAACCCAGAACCATACCTGCGTCCGTAGTCAGCCCACTGATGCCGCTAGCTCCCAACTAGAGCACAGCTCCGCTACAAAGCCAGTAGCTCCCTGCTAGTGCCCGAACCTCGGGAAAAGCTAGAAACCCATCAGAAACGACTAAAACGCTCTGGAACTCTCGGAATTGGTAATTGAAAAGTGAAGCCTCGCGCCTCTATTTATAGACGACGATCGGACGATCCGATCCACTTCGGAAGATCCGATCCTGTGCACTTCGGACGATCCGATCCACTTCGGACGTTCCGAACTCTGCATGTCTTCCACGTGTCCAGCCACCTGTCTTCGGACGATCCGAACCTCTTCGGACGATCCGAACCCTGACACGGTCTACTGTTGACAAGACTCGGTCTGACACCGAACCGAACGGTCCATCCGAACCCACTTCGGACGATCCGAACCTCTTCGGACGGTCCGATCCTGGTTCGTTCCTTCCGAACTCGCAGAATATAATTAATCCAATAATTACTCAATTTAGGCATCGGGATACTACATTCTCCCCCTCTAAAAAGGATTTCGTCCGCGAAATCGAGTCTGAAGAATAACAATTCTGAACAATCAATACATTCATCTCAAGAATGAATTACAAATTGAAAGCCCAACTGAAATTACAATCATAACTGAAAATGCTACAACTAGAACAACTCAGGATGCTCTGACCGCATGCGACTCTCTAGTTCCCAAGTAGCTTCTTCAGTACCTCGGCGCTGCCACTGCACTAAGACAAGAGGAATAGTCTTATTCCGCAGTACCTTATCCTTCCGGTCTAAGATCGAAACCGGTCTTTCTACAAAAGACAAATCCGGATTCAACTGAACTTCTGTCGGATGCAAAACATGGGACTCATCCGCTACGTATCGTCTCAACAAGGACACATGAAACACATTGTGAACACTAGACAGATACGGTGGCAAGGCTAATCTGTAGGCCAAATCTCCCACACATTCCAAGATCTCAAAAGGACCAATGAATCTCGGAGATAGCTTACCCTTGAGTCCAAATCTCAGAATCCTCCGAAAAGGTGATACCTTGAGAAACACTTCCTCGCCTGCATCAAAATGAAGAGGCCTGCGCTTGGTGTTCGCATAACTCGCTTGTCGATCCTGAGCAGTCTTAATCCGCTGCTTGATCACAAGAACTTTATCCTTGGCCTGCTGAATCAATTCTGGACCCTCGACCTGTCGTTCTCCGACTTCCTCCCAGAACAGAGGAGTACGACAACGTCGACCATACAACGCTTCAAACGGAGACATACCAATACTCCTATGAAAGCTGTTGTTGTATGCAAACTCTATCAGTGGCAAATGATCCTGCCAAGCTGGCCCGAAATCCATCACACAAGACCTCAACATATCCTCAAGCGTACGAATAGTCCTCTCTGACTGTCCGTCAGTCTCTGGGTGATACGCAGTACTCAAACTCAAAGTAGTGCCCAAAGCTTGCTGAAAGCTACCCCAAAATCTAGACGTAAATCGAGGATCTCTGTCACTAACGATACTCACAGGCACACCATGAAACTGTACAATCTCCTGAATGTACAACCGTGCCATCCGATCGAAAGTGAAATCTCTGTTATACGGAAGAAAATGGGCAGACTTGGTAAGCCGATCTACTACAACCCAGATAGCATCTCTATTCCCCACAGACATAGGCAAGTGAGTCACGAAGTCCATCGTGATATGCTCCCACTTCCACTCCGGAATAGGAAGATTCTGCAACAAACCTCCAGGTCGTCGATACTCAGCCTTTACCTGCTGACAGACCAGGCACTTGGAGACATACTGATAAACATTGCGTTTCATACCTTTCCACCAAAATCGAGTCCTTAAATCTTTATACATCTTGTTGCTCCCCGGATGAACACTCAACTTGCTACGATGAGCCTGGGACAAAATCTCCTCCCTCAAAGTGTCATCCTCCGGTACAACAACACGACCAGATAAGCACAAAAGATCCTGAGACTGATAGTGGAAACCAGAAGTATTATCTTCATCAGCCAACCGAGCTAATTTCTGAACCTTAGAATCAGACATCTGAGCATCTCTAATCCGAGAGTACAACACTGGTTCAGACAAAATAGTAGCCACACGGATACTCTCTGATCCCTTCCGATGCTTATAATTGAATCCCATCGAACAGAAATCCTGAATAATCCCAGATACAGCACAAGTCTGAAGAGCAGACAATCTCACCTTGCGACTAAGAGCATCAGCCGTGAGATTCGCAGATCCTGGATGATACTTGATCTCACAATCATAATCCTTGAGTAGATCCATCCAGCGACGCTGACGCATGTTCAACTCTGCCTGAGTGAACAGATACTTCAAACTCTTATGATCGGTGAAAATATCAAATCGCTCACCATACAGATAATGGCGCCAGATTTTCAAAGCAAAAACGATCGCTGCTAATTCCAGATCATGAACAGGATAGTTCTCCTCATGAGGCTTCAACTGTCTCGACGCATAAGCAATCACATGCTCATTCTGCATCAGAACACACCCTAGACCCTGCAAAGAGGCGTCGGTGTAAACACTAAAACCACCAGATCCAGCCGGTAAGGCCAAAACAGGCGCAGATGTCAACCGTCTGCGAAGCTCCAAGAAACTCTCTTCGCACTCTGATGTCCACTCAAATGAAACATCTTTCCGAGTGAGCTGAGTAAGTGGTTTAGCAATCTGAGAGAAGTTGACAATGAAGCGGCGATAATACCCAGCCAATCCCAGAAAACTGCGGATCTCGGCTACTGTCGTCGGACGCGACCAGTTCAATACCGCCTCCACCTTGCTCGGGTCAACTGAAACTCCCTCGCTAGAAATAACATGACCAAGGAATACAACCCTGTCAATCCAAAACTCGCATTTACTCAACTTCGCATAAAGCTGATTCTCGCGAAGTATCTGTAAAATAATTCTCAAGTGTTGTACGTGTTCTCGCTGATCACGCGAATAGATTAAGATATCATCTATGAACACCACAACAAATTTATCCAAGAAGTCTCGAAATACCCGATTCATCAGATCCATAAAAACTGCTGGTGCATTCGTCACCCCAAAAGGCATAACCAGAAACTCATAATGCCCATACCGGGTCCTGAATGCAGTCTTTGATATATCTCCCTGATGAACTCGAAGTTGATGATAACCAGACCTTAAATCGATCTTGGAATACACAGAGGTACCTTGCAGTTGATCAAATAAATCATCAATCCGTGGCAACGGATACTTATTCTTTATCGTAGCACGATTCAACTGCCGATAATCTATGCAGAGCCGCATAGAACCATCCTTCTTTTTGACAAAAAGAACTGGTGCTCCCCACGGGGACACACTGGGTCGAATATACCCCTTGTCAAGAAGATCCTGCAACTGCTGTTTCAATTCTTGCATCTCTGATGGAGCTAAACGATAAGGAGCTCTGGAGATTGGTGCCGTGCCTGGCACTAAATCAATGCTGAAATCCACTTCCCGAACTGGAGGAAAACCAGGAATCTCCTCGGGAAAAACATCCGGAAAATCGCAAACCACTGGAATGTCACTGACCCCGACACTGTCTGCGGACGAATCAATAGCATAGATAAGGTAGCCTTCCCCGCCCGACTCTAAGGCACGACAGGCTTTCAGAGCAGAAACCACAGGCATCGGGGGTCGCGCTCCCTCTCCATAGAAAAACCAACTGTCGCCCTCCACTGGACGAAACTGCACGAACTTCTGGTAACAGTCCACAGTAGCTCTATACACAGTCAGCACATCTATTCCCAGAATGCAATCAAAATCCTCCATCGCAAGAATCATCAAATTAGCAGTTAAGATATTACCCTCAAACTCTAGAGGACAACCCATCACTAGACGTTTAGCTAACACCGAATGACCCATCGGTGTGGAAACAGATACCACAATGTCCAAAGAAGTGAAAGGTAAAGCATGACGCTTAGCAAACCTCGCAGATATAAATGAATGCGATGCACCAGTATCAATGAGAACGTAAGCAGGTAATCCACATAAATTACAAATACCTGCAATAACTCTCTCGTTCTCCTCAGCAGCCTGATCCTGGTTAAGAGCAAAGACCTGCCCTTGAGTACGCGGTCGGAGGTTAGAGCCCTGAGTAGACTGTCCCTGCTGTGGCCTCTGATGAACTGAAGCCTGAGAACCAGATCCTGATCCTCCACCCATCTGTGGACAATCTCTCTTCATGTGGCCCATCTCACCGCACCTGAAACAAGCACCCGCAACTCTGCGACAACGCTCTGTCGGATGGTCCTTCCCGCAATGCTGACACGGGCCCTTCTTCTTCCCAAAATGGTGAACTCCTCCAGATCCAGAGGAAGAAGAAGTAGATCCAGCCTTCTTAAATGATTGGGCACGGGGACCCAAAGAACTAGTAGGACGAGCAGACTGCATGGCTCGACCCCTCAGCAAACTGCCCTCTGCCTGGCGACAACGGTTCACAAGGCCCTCATACGACGTCGGATCATCACAGACCACGACCCGATCATAAATCTCCTGATTGAGGCCCTGAAGAAAATGATTATACTTGGCCACCGCATTGTCACTGACGTGCGGAACATATGGGAGCAACTCAAAGAACTTCTGCTGATACTCATCAACAGACAAACTCCCCTGCTTCAGATTGATCAACTCAATCGCCTTGGTCTGCAGAAGAGCTGGCGGAAAGTAAAGCAGCATGAAAGCAGCTCGGAAATCGGCCCAAAGAACTCGGCCCTGTCGCTGAACTATCGGTGCAGAGGTAGACCTCCACCACTTACGTGCACCGCCCTCCAGCAAGAAATCAAGGGTATCCATCTGCTGCTCCGCCGAGCACTGGAAAGACTTGAAACAGCTCTCCATCCTCTCAAGCCAGTTCTCCGCAACATCCGGAGTCTCGCCGCCCGAAAGAGGTTTCGGCCCCATCTGCAAGAACCTATGCATACTGAAACTCCGAGGCTCATCTCGTCGGTGTGGACGACGTTCCCGATGCTCTCGACGACGCTCCCGATCGTCGCGGTCTCCCCAGCGTCCCACGCTGCCATGACTACTAGCATCGTCGTCAAAACCAGACATCTCTACAAAAAGTCACCAGAGATTAAACCCAAAAGAACAGTTCTAAATCCCAAAATCTTAATGCATGCTCTGATACCATAAATGTAGTGACCCGTTCCAGAATCACCTACTAATCAGAACTTAAGCATGCAATTAACTTAATAAAACTGAATCAGATAAACAGCGGAAAAACAACATATACAGCCCGATCGAATCAGTAAGTACGAATACTAAAACAACCAAATCAAACTAAATCCCAAGAATAAAATACCAGCAACTACAGGTCAACCCCTGCTAGCTCCCTGTCCTCTCCCTCCTGGACCGTCCAACCTGAGACCTGCCCCATCGAATAGGGTGTCCAAAACAGAGATAAACCGAGGACGTGAGCATAAAACGCTCAGTACCGAAAGCATGAGTATACAAGACTATGACATGCATGTATGCAAAATGTACTGGATACCAGGGTCTGGGTATAACGAAAAACTGCTCAGGCAAATGACGTCAAGGTATGTAGCACTCTGCGCCGTCGCACCAGGAGGTGGCTCCCATACCATAAACCTGTGGATATACCGGTATCCTGACCACCGTCGGCCAACGGGGTCCAACCATCCACAACAACCGAGGGCTGAGCACCCTCTGAACAGGCTATCTCAAAAGATAAACAGGCCCAACATGATTATGCAAATGCCGCATAATAAACCATGCATCATATGTCAGATAATAATGCAACACATAAACATGCAACACATAGTAAAGCATACTCAACCAGGATATCTCGGATAGTACTTCCGTACCTCAAACCAGTAGATCCTAGTAATCAGCCCTAGAATCAAGCCTACAACCCAAGTGATACCATATCACTAAACCACATCTAAAAGCCTTAACTAGACTAATAGATACTCCCAAATCTCAAGGGAACCCAGAACCATACCTGCGTCCGTAGTCAGCCCACTGATGCCGCTAGCTCCCAACTAGAGCACAGCTCCGCTACAAAGCCAGTAGCTCCCTGCTAGTGCCCGAACCTCGGGAAAAGCTAGAAACCCATCAGAAACGACTAAAACGCTCTGGAACTCTCGGAATTGGTAATTGAAAAGTGAAGCCTCGCGCCTCTATTTATAGACGACGATCGGACGATCCGATCCACTTCGGAAGATCCGATCCTGTGCACTTCGGACGATCCGATCCACTTCGGACGTTCCGAACTCTGCATGTCTTCCACGTGTCCAGCCACCTGTCTTCGGACGATCCGAACCTCTTCGGACGATCCGAACCCTGACACGGTCTACTGTTGACAAGACTCGGTCTGACACCGAACCGAACGGTCCATCCGAACCCACTTCGGACGATCCGAACCTCTTCGGACGGTCCGATCCTGGTTCGTTCCTTCCGAACTCGCAGAATATAATTAATCCAATAATTACTCAATTTAGGCATCGGGATACTACACGTAGGCTACAACTGGACGTAAGTTTTGCTACGTTTTGACATGTTCTGGAATTATGATATTGTCAGAATTGAATATGATTCATATATGATGTTCTTGTCATGTTAGACATCATAGAATCGAAGTCAGATTAGAAAACGGATTGTTTATGTAATTGTTATGATTTTTGGAGTCGATTTGACTGAGAACTCATATCAGATATGTATGTTTATTGAGATTATGACTGGTATTGACATTAATTATGAGTTCTGGTATTATATCTGTGATGTTTGGACTGACGGGGTCATCGAGACTGTATTGCTATACCGTCGAAACATCAGTTAATTGATATTGATCAGATTCGGTATTGATTTAGATTGGATTGTGATACCGTATGTCGATTGACATTGATCAGATTATGTGTTTTGATTTGAGTATTGATCAGAACAGGTATTGAATTGAGTTGTATATTGATATTATATCTGTTCGGTATTGTTATTACCAGATTGGGAATGGACCGAGATAGAGTCGGGACTTCTTCTTCTTCTGAGCGAGAAGATAAAGGTATAAATTAATGTTGAGTTGGGATTGCACAACTCGAGTAAGGTTTGGCTCGAGTTTCCCTAAATCACATACTTGATTTTATTGCATTGACATTTGCAATGAATTGATTGATATACTTGTTCTCTTGAAATATAGATAACAGGTGTTAGACGAGTAGTCTTATGACAGAAGTGCCTGATAGTGGTGGGATCACCACGGGCACATTGCACGATGTCATGAGATATTGTATTGGCGGAAGTGCCATAGTCTGTCACTGGATAATTGGCTATCGATGTGGATAGGATTATAGCTCGTTCTATTACTGGTGATCAGTACTGTATCGATGTGGATAGAATTATAACTTCTTCTATTACTATTGATCGATGTTATATCGATGTGGATAGAAACGGAGTTTCTTCTATTACTGGTAATCGATACTATACTGATGTGGATATAAACATAGCTTCTGCTATTACTAGTGATCGATACTATATCGACGTGGATAGAACTGGAGTCTTTTCTATTACTGTTGGTCGATATGAAATGCCAATGTCTGGAAACCGGGATCCCTAGGCTAGGATTGAGTCTAGTCTAAAATGTAGATTCACTGGACTGAGTGACAGTTATATCATATTGTATTGATTAATACTGATTAATGCTCCTGAATATGGTACATGTCTATTTATGTTCCTGATAGTGGTACATGTTGAGAATAGGATTTATTCTTGATATTGATTTATGTTCCGGATTAGGGTACATGTCTAGAATATGATTTATTCTTATCATTGATTCATGTCATGACTTTGATATGGGATATGACTTGCTATTATATGCTTTTATATTGTTTATATGATAGCATGTATACATGATTTATACTGGGATATTTATATCTCACCGGAGTTATCCGGCTGTTGTCTTGTTTGTATGTGTGCATGGCAACAGGTGGGATAGAAGCGGGGTCAGGACGAGAACGAGGCTGGACTAGATAACGTGGAGATCCGGGCTTTGAAGCAACGTAGGATTCAGCACGGACTTGTAGTTGAACCTAGTCGGATTATTGTAGATCATACAATAGTTGTATGTGATATTTAATATGTAATTTGAATTTAATTACATTATGTCTCCGCTGTGTAATTTAGAAAAAAATTTTAGACCCTGTTTATTATACTTGATTAGTTATTCCTAAAGACGATTAAGGAATGAATTAGCGTCCGGGTCCCCACAGGTATGACCTGTGATATCATTGACGTGGGATACATTTAAATACATGTTTTACCACAAATATTTTAGCAAAGATGTACGAGACGAGAAAGCTAGTGATTTCCTTAATCTAAAACAAGGAACCATGTCAATGACTGAATACATACAACAATTCGAGGCTGGAGTCCAATATGTACCATATATTGCACATGATGACACAAGTAAGGACTAACACTTCATGCGGAGACTTCGCTCGGAAATTAAAACAGATGTACGGATGTCGAAGGTTGTTACATATGGAGAGATAGTGGAAAGAACACTTATGGCAGAACAAGATGAGCAAGACATTGACAGAGATAGACAACAACGAAGGCAGCAGTACTAACAAAGGAGCCAAGGAGCAGGACAAGGCAAAAAGACTGATAGTAGGGGTACTCGACAAGAGGAACCTTGTGGCAAGGGTCCCCCTCCATGTAAAGAACAAGAAAGACCACCTTGTCCTAAATGTGACAAACTTCATGGCGGGGAATGTATGCAAGATTCCAATGTTTGATATCGTTGCAAAAAGTCAGGGCATCTCGTCAGGAATTGTCTAGGGAGTTCTGAGAAAGTACAGGGACGCCTTTTATCCATGACCAAAGAGGAAGTGGATGCGGATATATCGATGATCACTGGTATGTTCTTGATTTCTGGTATTACTGCTTTTATTTTACAAAACTCAGGAGCCACGCATTTCTTTATTTCGGGGTCGTTTGTAAAGAGACTGGGCATTGCAGCAAGTACAACAGAGACACAACTCTCCATAGCCTTACCTTCCGGGCAATAATTACAGACATATCATATGGTGCGAGGGTGTCCAATATATGTCCAAGGCCATCAGATGTATGCTGACTTGATAGTTCTGAGGATGACTGATTTTGATTTGATATTGGGAATGGATTGGCTCTCGAAGTACAGAGTTACTATTGACTGTGGCATAAAGATGATCAAATTTGCACGAGTAGGAGCTGAACCATTCACAGTAGCAAGTGTAGGTATATCCTTACCTCTTCGGATAATCTCTTGTATGAATGCTTTTAAATTACTACAGAAGGGGTGTCAAGGATACTTAATATATGTTTTAACTATTGACCCTCATGTTCGTGAATTAAAAGATACAGATGTTGTTTGTGAATTCCCAGAAGTATTTCCTGATGATGTAACAGGCTTACCCCCAGATAGAGAGATCGAATTTGGGATTGATATTGTGACAGGAGCTCATCCGATCTCAAAAGGTCCTTATTGATAAGCTCCTATAGAAATGAAAGAGTTGAAAGAACAGTTACAGGAGTTACTTGATAAAGGGTTTATTAGACCGAGTTTTCATTGTGGGGTGCACCTGTTTTATTTTTGAAATAGAAAGACGGTACCCTTCATCTATGTATTGATTATAGGGAGATGAACAAAGTGACAATTAAAAACAAATATCCACTCCCCAAAATTGATGATTTGTTTGATCAATTACAAGGAGCTGCTATCTCTTCGAAGATTGATATACGATCAGGCTATCATCAACTAAAAATGAAATAAGATGATATCTCAAAGACTGCCTTCCGAACGAGGTTTGAGAATTTTGAATTTCTTGTAATGCCATTTGGACTAACGAATGTACCAGCTGCTTTTATGGATTTAATGAACAGAATTTTCAAGCCATTTCTAGACAAATTCGTGATTGTGTTTATAGATGATCACGAACTATAGATGAGCATCGAGAACATCTGAAATTAATTTTGCAAACTTTGATATGTCAAATGGAAGAAATGCGAATTTTGGCTTGAACAAGTAGCATTCTTGGGTCATATCATTTCAAAATAAGGCATATCTGTGGATCCAAGCAAGATTGAAACTTTTAATAACTGGCTACGACCAACTACTATTACTCAGGTACGTAGTTTTCTTGCGTTAGCTGGTTATTACCGTCGGTTTATAACGGGATTTTTCGAGATAGCATTGCCTTTTATTGCTTTAACTCGAAAGAATGTGAAATTTGTATGGAACGAAGCATGTGATCACAGTTTCCAAGAATTGAAAACAAAATTGACATCAGCACCGGTCCTTGCGAAACCAGAAGGACCAGAAGATTTTGTGGTATACAGTGATGCTTCGAAACAAGTTTTAGGAGCAATCTTAATGTAGCACGGGAAGGTGATTGCTTATGCCTCAAGACAATTGAAAGGATATGATGGCACAAGTTACTTTGTCAGTATCTTCCATATGAAGGTAGGAGAATATGGACTCCAATGACTTAATCCATTCTTCTGCTACAGTCGGATCGGTGCTTCCCATGAATTCAGGGGGATTCAGAGGTCGAAAGCGATCATATACATCTGTTTGAACAGACCTTTTTCTGGGTATCATGGCTTGTGTGTGTGCCTGCTCATGAGTAGTCCGTTGCATCTCAAGTAATTGATGAATCTGCTCCCCATGGACTTTTGCTTGTTGTTGTAGCAGTTGAGAAAAATCATCTACAGGTCGTGGCACACTGCCCTCACCTTCGACTACTGGGGCATTGCCCTTAGATGACTCTCCTTCATGTACCTTGCGTTTAGGAGGCATCGTCTTTTATCTTAACCTACATGTAGGTCACGTAGGAGCACATAACTTAGCATAAACTATGGCATATAAAGATACTTACTTGCCGAGTTCCCTAGGTATGGATGAAGTGCAGTTCCTTCCCTGTCGAAGAACTGTGGGCTCTGATACCATTCTAAAATGTTACACCCTTACTCTATACTTGACATGATTACCATAATCAAAATAGGATTTGAATGATATATCTATATTATGAAGCAATTTAAACAAGGGGTATCAATATGACGGCTTATAAAAATTATAACCGCAAATTTTTTTTTTATTTTACGAAAAACAATAGCGACAGAAACCATGAGACAAACCATCGCTAATTAGCGACGGACAGCTTAATAAAAATCGTCGCTAACTTGCGACAGAAACAATAAAAACCGTCGCTATTAGCGACGGAGTTGTTTAGAAGAACCGTCGCATTAAAATGATTAATATGAAATCGCAGCGAATCCAAGGAGGGATTTCCATGTCAATCCCTTTTCAAGAAGCAAACACAGCACTCGAGAGCATGTTTTAGCGAGCAAAAGACGTGTGCAAAGATCCGTCGCTTCACTGCACCACGGACTGGGACTGGAGTAACAGATGCCCGCCGTGATTGGAAAATATCGGGCTTGGAATCGAAAGCCGCGTTGAACTTGGCCATTGTATAGGGGAATTGCACGGTTTTGAGTTTGATCTGGGCTCTCTTTTACAGGGGTCGGCTTGGCTCAAACGTGGGTCCCGCTGGGATCGGGAACGGGACGGTATTATCATGGAACACGCTAAAAAGTTTTGGATTGATGGATTGTTCTTATTATATCTTCGATCATTACGTGGGCCCCATGTTTTGTAGTAACGAATTGTTGGGATCTGGGAAAGGGGACTATGGTTCAGTCTTTATAAGCAAATTGTTTGATTTTGTTTAGTTTGATTTCCAGCTTCCGAAAAATCGATGAGAATGTAACAAAAGAATGGAATCAACCATTCTTCGATATTTATGCTTTAAATATTAGGCCATTTAAAAAATATAATATAACGGATGGTTTTATTTTGGAAAACATTATTTTTATAATAAATTATTAGTGTCACGTCAACCACATGTTAGAAGTTCAAGTTAAAAAGAGACTAAAACCGCAAGCTATTTTAATGGTCAAAATGGCAATGAGTGCAACTTGCCGCATCAAAGTCCAAATTTTCCTATCCTTTTTCGTGCCCCGTCGTGTAGTTTAAAGTAGGTTTAAAATTTTATTGTATGAAACCAAATAACAAGACTTTCCTGGAAACAAGTCCATTCTTGCAAAAAACTCCACGTAATCAAAGTTCCAAAGTGGTACAAAATCCCCGGTCACAAATTCAAAAGTGTTGTCCCAGAAATAAATGTTCTGCTTCTCAAGTGGGGCAAACAAACTACTACGACTATCATGGTTCACTTTTTTAATTACAGGATTCCAAAAATTGCCAATAGTTGTCGTCTCAATTCAATCGAAAATTACGAACCATCATGAAAATTGTAATAGTCTCATGCCATAATCACGATTTCATATATTATTAAATTAATAATTTATAAATATATATATATATACTATATTATTAAGTTATATCATGGTTTATTTTTTAAAAAACAAAAAATATCTTTTTCCAAAACTACAAAATATATAGATTTTGAACTTTTAAATAAATAATTATATTTTTCATAACATAAAAAAATACAACATTCCTTTCGGGAAAAAAGCCTATGTCTTGGTAGCGGATTATTACATATATGTACACATCGGTGATGAACAAGGTAAATTTGGTGTAAATAAATTTATTTTGTGAATTCGAAATATTATATTAAAATTTTAAAAAAAATATTGGGAGAATTGGAGAAAAATCCCCATCCAGAAACTGAAATTTGTATTCAGTACCTATGTCAGAATTTTTTTAACTGCACTCCCTCACAAACAAAAAACTTTATTTTACGGTACCTGTGTAAAAAAAATTCGTATTTAGCGACGGTTTTAAAAACACCGTCGCTATTTACATATAGCGACGGATATACAACCGTCGCAGAAGTTTTTGAGCTGCACTTCCTGACACATCAAAATAAAAAAAAATATTCGTATTTAGCGACGGTTTAAAAAACCGTCGCTAACGAAATATAGCGACGGATATCAAAAACCGTCGCTAAGTTTAAAAATGCGACGGTTTTTATTTACGTCGGTCATAGCAACGGTTTAAACAAAAACCGTCGCTATTTTATCCATTTTTTAAAATTTTTCTCTTACACGATTGTGTACATAAATTGATAATTTGAGCATATATTCTGAGATGAGCTACTAACAAAAAATGCAAACTCATGTCTCGATTTAATGAAGTAAGAGTTGAGAAATCAACTTTTTACCATGGCTTTAATCCACCTAACACAAGTCATTAGCATAATAATTTCCAGCACAAAATAGGTTAATTCAATGAGAATTTGAGCACTATTGAGCACATAAATTGGGAATTTGAGCATATATTCCAAGGAGAACTACTAGCATAAAAAATCAAACTCATATATCAATTTATTGAGTAAGAGTTAGGAAATCAACTACTTACCATGATTTTAATATACCTAACCAGAGTTGATAACATAATAATACTCAGCACAAAATAGGTTAATTTCATCACACAAACACAACAATTTTAGTATATATCGTACTCTATTACATACATAAATTGAGAATTTGATTGCGAGGGACCACTAGCATAAAAAAGTAAACTCATATATCAATTTATTGAGTAAGAGTTGGGAAACTAACTCCTTACCATGATTTTAATCTACATAACAAAAGTCAATATCATAATAATATTCAGCACAAAATAGAGTAATTTCACCATACAACCAAAACAATTTCAGTATATTTCATATTATATTAGGTACACAAATTGGGAATTTTTGAGCATAAATTTTGAGGAAAACCACTAACATAAAAATGCAAACTCATGTCTCAATTTAATGAGTAAGAGTTGAAAAACAACTCATTACCTTGAATTTAAGTTATTTAACAAAAATAAATATCATAATAATATTCAGAACAAAATAAGTTGATTCAAGTATACAACCACAACAATTTCAGTACATTTCGTACTCTATTGGGTACATAAATTGAAAATTTGAGCATATATTACAAGGGGAACCAGTAGCATAAAAAAGCAAACTCGTATCTCGGTCTATTGATTAAGATTTGGGAAGTCAACTCATTACCATGATTTTAATCAACGAACAAAAGTCAATATCATAATAATATTTAGCACAAAATAGGGTAATTCCACCATACAACCACAACAATTTCAATATTTTTTTATGTATTATATTGGGTATATGAATTGAGAATTTGAGCATAAATTTTTAGAGAAACCATTGGCATAAAAATGCAAATTCATGCCTCAATCTTAATGGGTAAGAGTTGAGAAACCAACCTTTTACCATGATGTTAGTCCACCTAACACAACAATTTCAGTATACAACCACAACAATTTAAGCATATTTCGTACTCTATTGTGTACATAAATTGAGAATTTGAGCATATATTCTGAGAGAAACTACTAACAAAAAAATGCAAACTCATGTCTCGATTTAATGAAGTAAGAGTTCGGAAATAAACTCTTTACCATGGTTTTAATCCACCTAACACAAGTCAGTAGCATAATAATTTCCAGCACAAAATAGGTTAATTCAAGCATACAGTCACAATAATTTCAGTATATTTCATACACTATTAAGCACATAAATTGGGAATTTGAGCATATATTCAAAGGAGAACTACTAGCATAAAAAATCAAATCATATCTCAATTTATTGAGTAAGAGTTAGGAAACCAACTACTTACCATGATTTAATATACCTAACAAAAGTTGATATCATAATAATACTCATCACAAAATAGGTTAATTTCATCACACAAACACAACAATTTTAGTATCTATCGTATTCTATTACATACATAAATTGAGAATTTGATTCCGAGGGGGACCACTAGCATAAAAAGTAAACTCATATATCAATTTATTGAGTAAGAGTTGGGAAACCAACTCCTTACCATGATTTTAATCTACATAACAAAAGTCGATATCATAATAATATTTAGCACAAATTAGGGTTAAACCACCACACAACCACAACAATTTCAATATTTTTTTATGTATTATATTGGGTACATGAATGAAGAATTTGAGCATAAATTTTTAGAGAAACCACTAGCATAAAAATGCAAATTCATGCCTCAATTTTAATGAGTAAGAGTTGAGAAACCAACTTTTTACCATGATTTTAGTCCACCTAACACAACATTTTCAGTATACAACCACAACAATTTAAGTATATTCCATACTCTATTGTGTACATAAATTGAGAATCTGAGCATATATTCTGAGAAGAACTACTAACAAAAAAATAATAAGAGTTGGGAAATCAACTCTTTACCATGGTTTTAATCCACCTAACACAAGTCAGTAGCATAATAATTTCCAGCACAAAATAGGTTAATTCAAGCATACAATCACAATAATTTCAGTATATTTCATACACTATTGAGCACATAAATTGGGAATTTGAGCATATATTCCAAAAAGAACTACTAGCATAAAAAATCAAACTCATATCTCAATTTATTGAGTAAGAGTTAGGAAACCAACTACTTACCATGATTTAATATACCTAACAAAAGTTGATATCATAATAATACTCATCACAAAATAGGTTAATTTCATCACACAAACACAACAATTTTAGTATCTATCGTATTCTATTACATACATAAATTGAGAATTTGATTCCGAAGGGGACCACTAGCATAAAAAGTAAACTCATATATCAATTTATTGAGTAAGAGTTGGGAAACCAACTCCTTACCATGATTTTAATCTACATAACAAAAGTCAATATCATAATAATATTCAGTACAAAATAGGGTAAAACCACCACACAACCACAACAATTTCAATATTTTTTTATGTATTATATTGGGTACATGAATGAAGAATTTGAGCATAAATTTTTAGAGAAACCACTAGCATAAAAATGCAAATTCATGCCTCAATTTTAATGAGTAAGAGTTGAGAAACCAACTTTTTACCATGATTTTAGTCCACCTAACACAACATTTTCAGTATACAACCACAACAATTTAAGTATATTCCATACTCTATTGTGTACATAAATTGAGAATCTGAGCATATATTCTGAGAAGAACTACTAACAAAAAAATAATAAGAGTTGGGAAATCAACTCTTTACCATGGTTTTAATCCACCTAACACAAGTCAGTAGCATAATAATTTCCAGCACAAAATAGGTTAATTCAAGCATACAATCACAATAATTTCAGTATATTTCATACACTATTGAGCACATAAATTGGGAATTTGAGCATATATTCCAAAGAGAACTACTAGCATAAAAAATCAAACTCATATCTCAATTTATTGAGTAAGAGTTAGGAAACCAACTACTTACCATGATTTTAATATACCTAACAAAAGTTGATATCATAATAATACTCAACACAAAATAGGTTAATTTCATCACCGAAACACAACAATTTTAGTATATATCGTACTCTATTACATATACATAAATTGAAAATTTGATTCCGAGGGAGACCACTAGCATAAAAAAGTAAACGCATATATCAATTTATTGAGTAAGAGTTGAGAAACCAACTCCTTACCATGATTTTAATCTACATAACAAAAGTCAATATCATAATAATATTCAGCACAAAATAAGGTAAAACCACCACACAACCACAACAATTTCAATATTTTTTTATGTATTATATTGGGTACATGAATGAAGAATTTGAGCATAAATTTTTAGAGAAACCACTAGCATAAAAATGCAAATTCATGCCTCAATTTTAATGAGTAAGAGTTGAGAAACCAACTTTTTACCATGATTTTAGTCCACCTAACACAACATTTTCAGTATACAACCACAACAATTTAAGTATATTCCATACTCTATTGTGTACATAAATTGAGAATCTGAGCATATATTCTGAGAAGAATTACTAACAAAAAAATACAAACTCATGTCTCGATTTAATGAAATAAGAGTTGGGAAATCAACTCTTTACCATGGTTTTAATCCACCTAACACAAGTCAGTAGCATAATAATTTCCAGCACAAAATAGGTTAATTCAAGCATACAATCACAATAATTTCAGTATATTTCATACACTATTGAGCACATAAATTGGGAATTTGAGCATATATTCCAAAGAGAACTACTAGCATAAAAAATCAAACTCATATCTCAATTTATTGAGTAAGAGTTAGGAAACCAACTACTTACCATGATTTTAATATACCTAACAAAAGTTGATATCATAATAATACTCAACACAAAATAGGTTAATTTCATCACCGAAACACAACAATTTTAGTATATATCGTACTCTATTACATATACATAAATTGAAAATTTGATTCCGAGGGAGATCACTAGCATAAAAAAGTAAACGCATATATCAATTTATTGAGTAAGAGTTGGGAAACCAACTCCTTACCATGATTTTAATCTACATAACAAAAGTCAATATCATAATAATATTCAGCACAAAATAGGGTCATTTCACTATCAACCAAAATAATTTCAGTATATTTCATATTATATTAGGTACACAAATTGGGAGTTTGAGCATAAATTTCAAGGGAAACCTCTAACATATATTACCGTGATTTTGGTCTACAAAATACAAGACCATATAAAAGACACAAAATATAATAATTCATGCATAATATCTCGAAAATATGGTATAATTTGGTTACAAATGAGAATATAACATGAGAATTTGAGCATAAATATGTCCTGAACCGTTCATAGTAGTCTAATATCTCGACGGATTTTAATTAGCGACTGTTTAATAAATCGTCGCTACAATTAGCGACGGTAGGTTCATGAGTTCCGTCGCTAATTTTAGCGATAGTTAATTCGTGATTTTTGTCACTAATATTTTCAATAAAAAAATTATTTTTAATAATTTAATAAATCTAAAAAAACTTACCATTCGAATAGGCTAACAATATTAATTATCTTAACTAACACTTAAAAAATTTACTAGAAAATTAAAGCGAAAAAATTTACCCTAAATCGAAACACTTAAAAAATTTACCAGAAAATTAAAGCGAAAAAATTTACCCTAAATCGAAACTAAAATCGTGTAAGAAGAAAAATTTTAAGTGTTGTGAAGTGGTAAAATCGTGTGGGAGAGAAGTGTGTGTGGTAAAATGGATCAAATAGCGACAGTTTTTGTTTAAACCGTCGCTATTAGCGACGGTAATACAAACCGTCGCTATTAGCGACGGCAATACAAACCGTCGCCTTGTTAAATGTAGCGACGGTTGTATTTTTAAAACCGTCGCTAAATACGAATTTTTTTTTCACAGCTACCGTGAAATAAAGTTTTTGATTTGTGAGGGAGTGCAGTTAAAAAAATTCTGACATAGGTACTGAACACAAATTTCAGTTTCTGGATGGGGATTTTACTCTAATTCTCCCAAAAATATTCCACTACCAAACCAAGGCTTTTTTGCCAAATAGGAATGCATTTGCGACCGTGAAATCCACATCTTAAGAGGTTGACTACACGGCCTCCAATGAGGCTGATGTAATTCAATAATTGTAGCGTATTAGTTGCTCTCTATTTTTTTTAGGGGATCTCGATAGTATGCATATTTCATCTAAAAAATACCTTCGAAAGTTGTCTTGTCACCCGTTTCGACTCAACTAATTTGAAAAACATCTCTCAAACTTGTATGATCAGCCATCAAACACCCATCACCACAGATCCCACATTGGACGGCGGTGCGGGATAAGTTGGAAAACAACTTTGATTTGACTCACAAAATCAAGGGCTCAATTATCATATTATATAAAATATAAAATTAGATAAAAAATAAATAAATCATGCAAGCACTATCGGCGCATAAACAGATAAGAATTATGAATTCAATCAACAACTTTGAAATTTATGATACCAAAATTTTTCTCATGAAAACCAGAAACTCTTTAGGGCTAAGGCCAGAATTTGTTCGGAGGAAGACCAAGAGCTCTTTCGAGAAAGGCCGAGATGTGCTCGGAGGAGGAGGATGAACTACTCTTATTCTTCGGTTCCCCACGAGAATGTTCTTCATTATATTCCTCTGCGTGGTTCTTATCCTCACGATTCTCGTTTTCTAGGTTCTCTTGACGATGAAACATCTTTCCTCTTCTTTTTTGATTTACCTTCTTATCTCTTTTTCTTCAAGGTCCCACAAACACTATCAATTTATGATACCAAAACTTTTCCGCGGGTTCAGTCTAGAGAACGGGTCTTCAAATCTTCGTTGTTGAGTGGGTCGGGTCAGGTGATCTTGGTTCTCGAGTTCGGTATGGAGAGAGTTTTTTTATGTGTCCTCTCAGATTCTTAAGTCAGTCCGGAGAGCAAACTTAAGAGAAAGATATAATAGAGCTAAGTGAGCAAGAGAATGACTGTAAAATTGTAGCTAATACCTTGTAGTTATAGATGCACGAGGATTAGTTACCTGTAGGAGTAGAATTCTAGTTGAGATTGGACACTTCCTGAGATAAGAGACATCATGCGGTAGGACCCAGTGACCACAACATTCAGGACTCTCGATGGTGGGTAGGACTATTGCCTTATCTCGATGAGATTTGATCGAATTTCGTATTTTTCAGAGTTTCTCATTTATCAACGAAGATGTCTTCATGTTCCCTAACTGCGTTAGAGCTCGGACTTCCCGACCATGGGAGTGGGCTCGGACTTATAGTAAGCAATTTGGACCTTTAATGAACAAGGTTGAGGGGTCCAGTTCTTTTAGCAATTCATGAGCTCAGACTCCTGGGCTCGGACCCCTTACAATATGGTTGGGCACAGTAGTTGGGCCCTCGATCAATAATGAGGTCTGGGCCTTAAAGTGCTAGGGAAAATTTCGAGATGGACCTGGATCCGTCTAGATGTATCAATTTTAGGGGGGGCATCAGAATTAAACAGATACCATGGGGAATTGTTGAGCAAAGAAAGTTGTGCTTACTGAAAGAAATACCTGCAAAATCATGTGTGTGTATATGAAGAGCTTACCATAGACTGTGTTCAATCCATGATGTTTATCATACTGCCGTTTTGGTTCGTTGAGCGAATGTCTGCAATGAGCATTTTTTTTGGGCTAAATTATATCAAAGTCCAATTAATTCAGCCCAAGAAGATGGATTAACCAACAAAGTTAAATAGCACAAGCCAATTAATGATTTGACAGCTGGATCACTAGTTGGAGGGTTCAGTTGAATGATGTGGGAACTAGAATTGGGAGAGTTAAGAAACTACCTCGGAGATCATTCAAAAAATGAAGAATTACCAGACAAATAAGCACTCAACAACAATACTTGCAAACACTCTGCAAATTTTATCAATCTAGTTCAAGATTTTTTTTCCATATGTTCAGTCTAGTTTCCAGTATATTTTCATTCAAGTTGTTTTGTTTTATGTTTTCTAACCGTAGGTTATTGTAAATACAAAAATCATGTCGGGAGTTTCTTTCTTGAATTTCAATTTAATTTCCATTGTATTACTTTCTTTCCGGTGTATATTAGCTTAGAAGATCAACAATTATAACTAACGATCAAATTAGATATCCACAATTATTTTGTATTTAAAAGTTAGATTTATTATTGTTTTACACATCAACATAAATTTTGTGCGAACAATCTCATATGCAAGTAACATATAAGGATTGAACCCTTGTTTTTTAACTGTATTTAGCCCATTGGCTTGGTTTTCTCCTTCTCCCTATATGAATGCAGAAAAGCGCCAAAGGAAGCAAAATGAGTCTCTATCTTCTGATATCCCTTTCGGCTTTCGTGAACCATGATTTTATAATTCATGCCAAGACTTGATTTCTTAGTTCCATGTGTTGGGACTTGGGCCATGCCGATGTTATATAAGTGTGAGTCTCATATGAGACCGTCTCACGGATCCTAATGACGGGTCAACCATATCCATATTCACAATAAAAAGTAATACTCTTAGCATAAAAAATAATATTTTTTCATGAATGACCCAAATAAGAGATCCATCTCACAGATACGACCCGTGAGACCGTCTCACATAAGTTTTTGCCGCTATATAATTGAGGGACCGACCCTTGGATCCGTCCCCATTTGGTAAGAAACAAAAGACTTGTTGAATATCTATTGAAATGTGTTTATTATTATTTGTTTTTGTTTTTTTTTTTTGGGGTTCAAAAATGCTGTGAATTATGATGGTACAAACACGATGACTATCTTTTCTTGTAAGGAACTATATATGAATCGTGGTCAACTTATATGTCTACTTTATAAGTTGTGAATCAAAAAATCGCGGTTTTTTAAAAATAATCCCAAAAATTGCCCATAGTTGTGGTCTTAGATTTATGTACTACCTATATTATATATTATATTATATTATTTATGGTTGGGTTGTTCCGTACAACCCGTGGCTTTTGTTGAAATATGATTGTCATATTAATGTTGAAGTATGTGGAGGGATTAAATGTGTCAAGTACATATACAAGTATATCCATAAAGGTCCTGATCGAGTCGCACTAGAGTTACGAAATAAACAAAATTGTGATGAAATCCAACAATATGTGGATGGAAGGTGGATTTGTGCGCCTGAAGCATTATGGCGAATTTTCTCATTTGAGTTCAGTAGGATGTATCCTTCAGTCATTAGGTTACAAATACATACACCAAACCAACATTTGATTTATAGAATTTCCACAATATTATACATGGATAAAATCTGAAAAAAAATGGAGTCGTCGACGAAGCTACAATAAAGTGGTTGGAAGAGTATATGTTGTGTCGCCATTTGAAGGTGAGAGGTTTTATCTTCGTATCCTTTTAAATCATGTCAGGGGACCGACATCTTTTGAAGATCTGATGACTGTGAATGGGTTAATATATTCAACATTTAAGGATTCTGCTCAAATGAGAGGACTTCTCCAACAGGATGATTATGTAAAACAATGTCTGGAAGAAGCACGCTCTGTTAGAATGCCATCTTCATTGAGAAGGTTATTTGTGTCCATACTGGTGTTCTGTCAACCAACAATAGTTCGAGAACTATGGGACGAATTCCACCCTAGCATGTGTGAAGATTATGGTAGAGAAATACCATCAAGTAACTTATTCATCAATAAGTTATTGCTTGAGATACGAAGGTTGTTGCATTAGTACAAAAAAAAACTTGATGATTTTGATTTGCCATCAATAAGTGTTGATTTTTTAGAAGAAACACCGCTACCAAAAATAATTGAGGATGAACTTTCTTATCAGATTTCTGATGATGATTTGCTATCTATTGAACGTTTGAATGCTCAACAAAGGATTGTGTTTGACACCATCATAGAAAGTATTATGCATAGCCAATCGAGGCTTTTCTTCATTGATGGTCCTGGAGGTAGTGGTAAGACTTTTCTATACCGTTCAATGTTGGCACATCTAAGAAAAATGGGTAAAATTATTATTGCGGTTGCAACATCTGGGATAGCTGCGACATTGTTGCAAGGTGGAAGAAC
The DNA here is from genome assembly GCF_022965805.1 of Primulina eburnea. NCBI lineage: Eukaryota > Viridiplantae > Streptophyta > Magnoliopsida > Lamiales > Gesneriaceae > Primulina > Primulina eburnea. Next base: position 9,961,926 of record NC_133117.1, read on the forward strand.
CGCACATTCACGTTTTCAGATTCCACTTAGACCAACTGCATCATCACTTTGCAAAATAAAAAAACAGACAGAACTTGCAGAACTAATAAGGCGCGCATCAGCTATAGTATGGGACGAGGCTCCAATGGCAAATCGATACGCTTTTGAATCCGTCAGTAAGAGTTTCCAAGATATTATGGAAAATCAGATAGCATTTGGAGGGAAGACAATGGTTTTTGGTGGCGATTTTCGACAAGTGTTACCGGTTGTTAAACGAGGAACAAAGGCAGAACAAATTGCTGCAAGTATTTCAAGGTCAACATTCTGGCATCGCGTAAAGATAATACACCTTCAACAAAATATGAGATCTGCTCAAGATATTGAGTTATCACAATTTCTCTTGCGCATAGGTGATGGGTTGCAACAAACTGTGAATCATGATTTCATAAAATTACCAGATTCAATTATCATACCATGGGAAGGTGAACAATCAATTCAGATGTTGATTGATTCTGTTTTTCCTAATATGACAAATCATGTTAATGATGAAAACTATATGGTCAATAGAGCCATCATCACACCAAAAAATGTTGATGTCGACAATATTAATCAAATGCTCATTCTCAAGTTTCCTGGACAGGAAAAAGAGTATACATCTTGGGATAGTGTCGAAGACGACAATCACAACCTTTTTCAAGAAGAATTTTTGAATTCTCTTAGTCCAAGTGGTTTGCCACAACATAAAATCATATTGAAAGTAGGAAGTCCTATCATGCTCTTGAGAAATGTTGCGCCCGAACTTGGTCTATGCAATGGAACAAGATTAATATGTCGGGGTCTTCGTAGAAATTTCATAGATGCCGAGATCATAACAGGTCCTTATAAGTGCACCAGGTTCTTTCTACATAGAATGCCCTTGAAAAGTGAAGATACCTCTGGATTACCATTTGAGTTGACACGTCGAGAGTTTCCCATAAGGCTTAGTTTTGCATTGACAATAAACAAAGCCCAAGGTCAAACAATCCAAAATATTGGCATATTTTTGGGTAACCATGTGTTCAGCCATGGTCAGCTATATGTGGCACTTTCAAGAGGAGTCTCCCAACATTCTACAAAAATTTTGGTCAAAGACGGGAATTTACAGCATCGATCTGGTGTATTCACAAGAAACGTTGTTTTCAAAGACGTATTGCTACCAACCAGAGAATGATAAAGTGTAAGTAAATCAACTCTCTTTCTTTTAAATTTTAAAAAATACATTATGGACAAATACATACATTAATTGAAAAATACATGCTATATTTTTTGGCATTATAATTTGGGGATGCTAATATATATATTCCATTATCTGTGTTCAATCACAGTCAGCTATATGTGGCACCCTGTGTTCTGTACATGGTTTTATCTCTGCCAATGTTTCTTGACTTCTCATCCTCTATCTTATCATGTCTCCCGAATAACCATTTATTACACGGGCATTAAAATTTCTATATTTATTGATTCAAATTTGAACAGTACTTTGTTAGTGACTAATTGATAAACATATTATTTATTATTTTTTATTTTTGGTATAAGTTGAATATTTTTGCTGGTTTTGAATTTTGTTGGTGCTTTTTTCTCAAAAGCTCAAAGATACATGTTGCAAACAAAGTATTTGTACAACTGTCATACTCAATTCAATGAAAAATATCTACTCGCCCACATCTTCATCTGGTTCGTTTTTAATAATGAATAAGTTTATCTCTACGAAACATTATGTTGATTGTGTTGAGTGATCAAATTAGTTTGTTCGTTTTGATCTTGCAGGTGATAATGTTAATTAATACAATCTTCAAGGTCCTATTATTTAATCTTTCACTTATTCTCAATACACTCAATAAATCATTATATTAAGTCTTCTTACACATTGATTTATTATAATGTTTAAAAACAAATTTACATTTAGGTTTATAGAATTTAAACCGCCTTGGGCTTTTGTCTTGATTTACCTGCTTATCCTCCTATACTTGCAATGTCATTAGCCATTTTTATTGCTTCATGTAAACATCAGCTTTTCCGGCACTACATATGCATTTGTTTTATTTATAAATGGCATAACTCGTGCGTTAGTTTCTTTCATCTGTTGGTTTAACTCGTGCGGATTGTTTTTCTTACTTTAGGTTTCACATTAAAAGTTGTTATCGGGATGCTTCTTTGTGTGATCAAGGGACCCGGTCTATTCTCGGATTTCTGCAAGAAAGCAAAAGGTTTGATTTATTAATTCCAACATTAATTTTTCAACAATAAATTTTTTATATTGGAGGATGTGTATCTTTTTTGCAGCATTATTATTATTTGGTTTCTTTACGTTGATGGAATTGTAGCTTTGATAACTATAAATAGTTATTTACATGATCTATATAATTGTTGTTATGATTATGTACTCTAATTGATATTAAAGAAACATGATATCAAGTTCATGCTTCATATCAACATCAAATGGCAAGATGAATGCTGAATGATTTGGGGTTTGATGTGAGAAACTTGGTTTACATTTTCTTGGGGCAAGGGGAAAATAATGTGTTCTTTTAATGGGGGGAAGTGTAGTTAGTGGGATGCTAGGTTTAGTGCGTGTGGATTAGTATCCATTCTACATTTGATGTTCTATTTAAAAGTTGTGAACTGTAATCAATGATTATTTTATGGTCTTCCTGAACCGGTCAGTTTATTTGTTTATCATCGTAGATTATGTTACTGAAACATTGTCTATAGTATTTATGTTTGCTGACCGATTATTAGTCCTGTACCTTGATTGTTTTTTTCCCTGATTAAAGCTTACAGTGAAAAGGCATCAGCGCATTGTTTGGAGCTTAAGGTTTTGACTATTTGAGGTGGGATTCCAGTTTTTCATGGGTTGAACTCGAGAAACATGGATAGTTTCATATGCGACACCGAAGAATCTTATTTTTTTAAAATGCTCAGGAGCATATTTCACCAGAATCTGATTTTGAATTGGATTTTTGAATTACAAGATTTTGTGATTTCATATTTGTAAAGTCATTTACTTAAAATATTTTGGTTTTTCTGGCATATAAAAATAGTTTGTCAATTCCTATTTTAATTGCTTACATTTTGTGATTTCAACTCAATTTGTTTACAGAACGCTTTAATAGATTGTTCTATTTATTTTATATGTTTATGTTGTACTTGGGTATGATTCTATAAAAATGAATATTTTCTTATTAAGCCTAATATAGAGATGGTTTAACTTGTGCATAAAATACTTAAATATAAATAAATCTATTATTGTTCTTTTTAACAATTTGTTAGGTGAGATGATATTATGGTTCCAAAAAAATATTACTTTTTATGCTCAAAACCTACATCATTTAAGTTAACAAAATGAGTTTGACAAATTTATTTCAGCTTTGGAATCCATTAACTTTCAATATTCAAGTACAAAATGTTTTGGTGTCATAAATGTTTAGTCTATCATTCAATGTTTAATATATTAGCCTCATATATTCATGACACACGCAACGCGTGTGCCTCGGTGGCTATTATTATAAAGCAAGCTGATCTTATAATAATTAACTTTGCTTTAAAGTATCTTATCCATCTTAAAAAAATTAAAATTTATAAAAGTTTATTTATTTATATTTTATGTTTCCATAATGTGGCTTTCATGTAAGGTGTCGAGAATTGCTTCTTCTTGTTCACTTAAAAAAATGATAATTTTTAAGGTTGTCTTATCACCCGCCTCAAGTCAACTCCACACCCCGAAAGTTCCATAGCCACCGCAATCACACGGCCAAAGAAGCCGGATAGCACCATTTTTGCATTAAAAATTTGATGGATCTAAACTCAATTAAAAGCAGCAGGGTTTGATAATTAATAATTAAGGCAATTATCAGAATCTTCCTTACGACTCCAAGTGAAGTAAAACTTGAAACGTATTACATAGGCTGAACTCCGACGAAGATTGACGGAACTCAACATGACACGTGAAATACTGCAAAACGAAATGACAGAAAACATAAATCTCATAGCTCTCCCTCTACCTCATCCATTACTCAACTCGCGGCAATCGGAGCTCGAACACCGTAACCTGAGTCCTTTTTACAAACACAGAAACACAACAAAACAAGGAGCGGCATTAAAATCATTAACATGAAATCGCCGCGAATCCAAGGAGGGATTTCCATGTCAATCCCCTTTCAAGAAGCAAACACAGCACTCGAGAGCATGTTTCAGCGAGCAAAAGACGTGTGCAAAGATCCGTCTCTTCACTGCGCCACGGACTGGGACTGGAGTAACAGATGCCTGCCGTGATTGGAAAATGTCGGGCTTGGAATCGAAAGCCGCGTTGAACTTGGCCATTGTGAAGAGGAATTGCACGGTTTTGAGTTTGATGTGGGCACTCTTTTATAGGGGTCGGCTTGGCTCAAACGTGGGTTCCGCTGGGATTTGGGAACGAGGATGGTATTATCATGGAACATGCTAAAAAGTTTTGTCCGAACCAAACAACAAACCCAACCAAACCTATGGATTGTTTTTAGTATATCTTCGATCATTACATGGGCCCCATGTTTTGTTCCTACGAATTGTTGGGATCAGGGAAAGGGAACTATGGTTCAGTCTTTATAAAAGCAAAACAGAGACCGTCAGACAGATACATAACCAAATGGTTTGATTTGGTTTAGTTTGATTTCCAGTTTCCGCAAAATCGATGAGAATGTAACAAAAAATGGAATCAATCTAGTTTTGCTCACCTCTGCTACTAACTCAAACGTGGGCAACCAAATAACCGATCCCTCTAATTCACCATTCTTCGAGATTTATGCTTTAAATATTAGGCCATTTAAAAAATATATAGTATAACAGATGGTTTTATTTTTGGAAAACATTATTTTTTTTAAAGGAAAAATTGTAAAATTACTACGATTTGTTCTTTTTACTTGAATTTTAATCCATCATCATCGTTTATTTTATAGCTTGTCATTCTCACCAAAAGTTCCAACATAGTGTTGGAGACACCGGCAAAACCTAATGTCAAGTAATGAATTATTGGTGTCACATCAACGACATGTTAAAATTTTAACCAAGACTAAAAACCACAAGCTATTTTAATGGTTAAAATGGCAATGAGTGCAACTTGCCGCATCAAAGTCCAAATTTTCTTATCCTTTTGCGTGCCCCGTCGTGTAGTTTAAAGTAGGTTTAAAATTTTATTGTATGAAACCAAAGAACAAGACTTTCCTGGAAACAAGTCCATTCTTGCAAAAAACTCCACGTAATCAAAGTTCCAAAGTGATACATAATCCCCTGTCACAAATTCAAAAGTGTTGTCCCAAAAATAAATGTTCTGCTTCTCAAGTGGGGCAAAAGTAACCACAATAAATTATAGATATATTTATCTTTTTTCACAAATAACATATTTAGTTTTTTTTTTTTAGTTTTTTTTTTTTAGAAAAAGTAATTCATTGTTGATTAATTATCGAATATCATTGATTTTTTTAAAGATATTTATTGTGGTAGTTAATATGCTAGAAACGAATTTTTTTTAAATATAAATAAGAAGATGACGATTATGATACTTATGTCATAATCGTCAGCGAGAATGAGGCGCTATTGTATTTTAGTACCATAGTAATTCGCAAATTTTAAGTTAATTAAATTAACATTTTTTTTAATTTAGTTTATTTTTATCCCCCTATAATCACAAGGGATTATATATACATAACTTGTGATGCATTGATATATTGAATGCTACATGTGATTGAACATGGAATTTTGTGAGATTTGACTCAAAAAATTAATAAGATAATTAATTATCGTCACAATTTAATTAAAATCATGAAATCATCTTGTGGATTGAAATTGAAATTGAAATTAAAATTAAATGTCTAATACTATGCTTAGAAACTTACATTCCACCAAATTTGAATTTATTATATTTTCTTATATTTTATTTAAATAATCATTGTTTTATAAGAAATTGTGGGGCCTCTTGGTTCCTCCCCTAGTAGATATGAGGTGGGGAATTGAATAATTATTTGAAAAGGTCACATAGTAATAAATTTTAATAAATAAAAAAAAATATGGTCGATCCCCATATAAAGTTACATATATATTTATAAATTGGACACTTTTTCTGTCAAACAAACAACTACGTCTATCATGGTTCACTTTTTTAATTACTGATTCCAAAAATTGCCAATAGCAGTCGTTACAATTCAATCGAAAATTACGAACCATCATGAAAACTGAAACTAATAGTCTCATGCCATAACCACGATTTCATATATTATTAAATTAATAATTTATAAGTATATATATATATATATATATATATATATATAAAATATTATTAAGTTTTGAACACAAGCATAACTAACTTTTGTATCATGGTCTATTTTTTAAAAAACAAAAAAAAAAATATATTTTCCCAAACTACAAAAAATTCTATTTTTTTGTTTAATAAAAATGTTTTCAAACTCATTTTAGTAATAATTTTATTAGGATGTGGTAGGTAGATAAGATACCGATTTACTAAAATGAGTTTTAAAATATTTTTATTAAACAAAAAAAAGCAGAATTTTTTGTAGTTTGGGAAAAGATATATTTTTTTTTTACCGAAAAATAGAAAATGACATCAAAGTTGATTACTCTAAATATCTCAAACTTAATAATAAATATAGATTTTGAACTTTTAAATAAAAAATTATATTTTTCATAACATAAAAAAATACAACATTCCTTTCGGGAAAAAAAGCCTATGTCTTGGTAGCGGATTATTACACAGCTTTATCCATGTATTGTTTATTTAACATAATAAATTTTTTTAATATATATATGATATATGTACGCATCGGTGATGAACAAGGTAAATTTGGTGTAAATAAATTTATTTTGTGAATTCGAAATATTATATTAAGATTTTAAAAAAAATTATTCCACTACCAAACCAAGGCTTTTTTCCCAAATAGGAATGCGTTTGCGACCGTGGAATCCACATCTTAAGATGTTGACTATACGATCGATCTCCAATGAGGCTGATGTAATTCAATAATTGTAGCGTATTAGTTGCTCTCTATTTTTTTAGGGGATCTCGATAGTACGAATATTTCATCTAAAAAATACTTTCAGAAGTTGTCTTGTCACCCGTTTCGACTCAACTAATTTGAAAAACATCTCTCAAACTTGTATAATCAGCCATCAAACACCCATCACTACAGATCCTACAGTGGACAGCGGTGCGGGAGAAGTTGGGAAAATGTTATTTTGCATTAAAATTTGATTTATCTGATCTCCATAAAACAATAGAGTTTGATGGGTGTTTGTGTTTAATTTGATGATTTTGGGATAAAAAATAACTTTTTCTAAAAGGATATTCAAGGCTTAGTTTTAGGACTTATTTGAAAATTTTCTATAATCAGAAAACTTGATTGTACAAGGATAATTTTCTATAAGAATACAATTCTAGTTTGGTACACGGGATATGTGAGAGATTGCTAAATAATCATACTTATCCCACGTTTGGTACTTTTTTAAAAAACCCATAATATCATTAAAAAAAAATTATCACACCTAATATAAAAGACATTTTATCTTTCTAAAAAATTTATCACACCTAAAAATTATCACTCGATTAACCTTAAAAATTGATATTTGACTTGACTCACAAAATCAAGGGCTCAATTATCATATTATATAAAATATAAAATTAGATAAAAAAAAATAAATCATGCAAGCACTATCCGGCGCATGAACAGATAAGAAATATGAACTCAAGCAACAACTTTGAAATTTATGGTACCAAAATTTTTCTCATGAAGACCAGACACTCTTTCGGGTAAGGCCAAAATTTGTTCGGAGGAAGACCAAGAGCTCTTTCGAGAAAGGCCGAGATGTGCTCAGAGGAGGAGGATGAACTATTCTTATTATTCGGTTCCCCACGAGACTGTTCTTCATTATATTCCTCTGCGTGGTTCTTATCCTCACGATTCTCGTTTTCTAGGTTCTCTTGACGATGAAACATCTTTCCTTTTCCTTTTTGATTTACCTTCTTATCTCTTTTTCTTCAAGGTCCCACAAACAGTGTCAATTTATGATACCAAAACTTTTCCGCCGGTTCAGTCTAGAGAACAGGTCTTCAAATCTTCGTTGTTGAGTGTATCGGGTCAGTGATCTTGGTTCTCGAGTTCGGTATGGAGAGAGTTTTTTGATGTGACCTCTCAGATTCTTAAGTCAGTCTGGAGAGCAAACTTAAGAAAAGATATAATAGAGCTAAGTGAGCAAGAGAATGACTGTAAAATTGTAGCTAATACTTTGTAGTTATAGATGCACGAGGATTAGTTACCTTGTAGGAGTAGAATTCTAGTTGAGATTGGACACTACCTGAGGTAAGAGACATCATGCGGTAGGACCCAGTGACCACAACATTCAGGACTCTCGATGGTGGCTAGGACTATTCCCTTATCTCGATGAGATTTGATCGAATTCGTATTTTTCAGAGTTTCTCATTTATCAACGAAGATGTGTTCATGTTCCCTAACTGCGTTAGAGCTCGGACTTCTTGACCACGGGAGTGAGCTCGAACTTATAGTAAGCAATTTGGACCTTTAATGAACAAGGTTGAGGGGTCCAGTTCTTTTAGCAATTCATGAGCTCAGACTCCTGGGCTCGGACACCTTACAAAATGGTTGGGCACAGTAGTTGGGCCCTCGATCAATAATGAGGTCTGGACATTAAAGGGCTACGGAAAATTTCGAGATGTACTTGGGTCCGTCCAGATGTGTCAATTTTAGGGGGTATCAGAATGAATGGATACCATGGGGACTTGTTGAGCAAAGGAAGTTGTGCTTACTTAAAGAAATACCTGCAAAATCAGATGTGCATGAAGAGCTTACCATAGACTGTGTTGAGTCAATGATGTTTATCATACTGCCATTTTGGTTCGTTGAGCTAATGTCTGCAATGAGCATTTTTTTGGGCTAAATTATATCAAAGTCCAAGTAATTCAGCCCAAGAAGATGGATTAACCAACAAAGTTAAATAGCAGAAGCCAATTAATGATTCGACAGCTGGATCACTAGTTGGAGGGTTCGGTTGAACGATGTGGGAACTAGAATTGGGGGAGTTAAGAAACAACCTCGGAGATCATTCAAGAAAGGAAGAACTACCAGAGAAATAACACACTCCACAACCATACTTGCAAACACACTGCAAATTTTATCAATCTAGTTCCAGATTTTTTTCCCCCATATATTCAGTCTAGTTTCCAGTATATTTTCATTCAAGTTGTTTTATTTTATGTTTTCTACCTGTAAGTTATTGTAAATACAAAAATCATGCAGGGAGTTTCTTTCTTAAATTTCAATTTAATTTCCCTTGTATTACTTTTTTCCGGTGTATATTAGCTTAGAAGATCAACAATCATAACTAACGATCAAATTAGATATTCACAATTATTTTGTATTTAAAAATTAGATTTATTATTGTTTTACACATCAACATAAATTTTGTGCGAACAATCTCATATGCAAGTAACATATGAGGATTGAACCCTTGTTTTTTAACTGTATTTAGCCCATTGGCTTGGTTTTCTCCTTCTCCCTATATGAATGCAGAAAAGCGCCAAAGGAAGCAAAATGAGTCTCTATCTTCTGATATCCCTTTCGGCTTTCGTGAACCATGATTTTATAATTCATGCCAAGACTTGATTTCTTAGTTCCATGTGTTGGGACTTGGGCCATGCCGATGCTATATAAGTGTGAGTCTCATATGAGACCGTCTCACGGATCCTAATTTGTGAGACGGATCAACCATATCCATATTCGCAATAAAAAGTAATACTCTTAGCATAAAAAATAATATTTTTTCATGAATGACCCAAATAAGAGATCCATCTCACAGATACGACCCGTGAGACCGTCTCACATAAGTTTTTGCCGCTATATAATTGAGGGACCGACCCTTGGATCCGTCCCCATTTGGTAAGAAACAAAAGACTTGTTGAATATCTATTGAAATGTGTTTATTATTATTTGTTTTTGTTTTTTTTTTTGGGGTTCAAAAATGTTGTGAATTATGATGGTACAAACACGGTGACTATCTTTTCTTGTAAGGAACTATATATGAATCGTGGTCAACTTATATGTTTACTTTATGAGTTGTGAATCAAAAAATCGCGGTTTTAAAAATAATCCCAAAAATTTCCCATAGTTGTGGTCTTAGATTTATGTACTATCTATATTATATTATTATAAAGCAAGCTGATCTTATAATAATTAACTTTAGTTTAAAGTATCTTATCCATCTTTAAAAAATTAAAATTTATAAAAGTTTGTTTATTTATATTTATGTTTCCATAATGTGGCTTTCATGTAAGGTGTCGAGATTTGCTTCTTCTTTTTCACTTAAAAAAATGATAATTTTTAAGGTTGTCTTATCACCCGCCTCAAGTCAACTCCACACCCCGAAAGTTCCATAGCCACCACGATCCCACGGCCAAAGAAGCCGGATAGCACCATTTTTGCATTAAAAATTTGATGGATCTAGTCTCAATTAAAAACAACAGGGTTTGATAAATAATTGTTAATAATAAAACTTGGGCCTAACTCAACCCCAAAAGCTAGCTCAAGGAGAGGATTGTCCAAGTCCATATATACAACACCCAGATTATTTATTCGTGAGACAATTAACGATAATTAAGGCAATCAGAATCTTCCATAAGACTCCAAGTGGAAGTAAACTTGAAACGTATTACATAGGCTGAACTCCGACGAAGATTGACGGAACTCAACATGACACGTGAAATACTGCAAAACAAAATGACAGAAAGCATAAATCTCATAGCTCTCCTTCGACCTCATCCAGTACTCAACTCGCGGCAATCGGACCTTGAGCTCCGTAACCTGAATCCTTTTTACAAACACAGAAACACAACAAAACAAGGATCGGAGTGGCATTAAAATTAATAATATGAAATCGCAGCGAATCCAAGGAGGGATTTCCATGTCAATCCCCTTTCAAGAAGCAAACACAGCACTCGAGAGCATGTTTCAGCGACCAATAGACGTGTGCAAAGATCCGTCGCTTCACTGCGCCACGGACTGGGACTGGAGTAACAGATGCCCGCAGTGATTGGAAAATATCGGGCTTGGAATTGAAAGCCGCGTTGAACTTGGCCATTGTACAGGGGAATTGCACGGTTTTGAGTTTGATCTGGGCTCTCTTTTATAGGGGTCGGCTTGGCTTATTCAGAAAAATATGGGTCCCGCTGGAATTTGGGAGGGAGAATTGGAGGACAGTCCCCAATCAAACCCATTTTAGTCTCAACTCCCTGGAGAGAGAAAATGCTTATCCTAATACCCTTATTACCCTTATTCCCTATTTTATTTAAAATGATCCTCGCGCTTCGAAAATGGTATCAGAGCCTTAGGTTGATTTATTTCAAACACAAATTTTATTATTACTAGCAACTAAATGTATGAGAAGGAGAATTTCGAAAATTATGAGTCCGAACTTTAGTTCGAGAAAAATAATTCACAAGAACTATTCCAATATTTTGGAATATACACAAGTTTATCTAACTATTGTTAGATATCAGAAACGGGAGAACAGAGGAAACTCATCTCCTGATGAAAGACAGCAGTGTTTGCAAAACCTTGCATACACAAAGGGTAGACTCTTACGGGCCGAAAAAACCAGATCTTCATCGATCTGTTAAATATGCCAGGAACTACCATCCAGTTCGAAATTGAACTTATTTCGCTAGAAATAATTCAATTAGAGCAAGAATTACAGCGAAGTACATGCTTCACTGAACTCAGCACAAAAGGTATGCGTTTACAAGGTCTAAAAAACCGGAAAAACATACTTCAAAATCTACTCAGAAGAAATTCTTCAGAGAACAATGGATCTGTATAAACAGAAGATTTACGAAGGGAAGCTATTGCACCCTCAGGTAAAATCTCAGGTAAACTTATGATTCAAAATAATAAGTTTCTGGAAATAGTTCCAGACTCCTCTAAGCTCTCTTTAGATCTTAGAGAAATTCAAAAGACAGTCCAAAATTATGGCAATATGCTATATTTTGTACCGCAACGAGTTGAGAAAATCCTTGAAACCCAAGAAGAAATTCTGGGATTAATAAAGGATATTCAAACAAGAATTCAGAAATTAGAACAACAACCGAGTTCTAGTAGAAGAACTTCAGGAGGTTGGTTACCACCATCTTTTGGTACTGAACCTTTGTTACATCAACAAGGGAAGGCCAGAGTGATGTCAAAACCTTTGACTGAAGAAGAAAAGATGATCAATCTAATTAAGTCTGTCTCAGAAAAGAAATTCATCTGATGACAACTTTAGAAAGGATTGGTTTGGAGGATCTACAAGAGCTTGCGGAATCTTTCGCAAATCTCAAGGTAGTAGATCTAAAGATGAACACAGCAGTAGGTGAAACACCACCTGCAATAACCTGGTCATCTTCTCAGGAACCACCAAGGGAAAGTATGGGATCTCATAATGTAAATATGAGAGAATCTCAAACTGATTTCCATACTGGTGGAGGATCACACCCAGCGGGAACAAGGGCAAGGAGAATTCAAATTCCTTTGCACCAAACACCCTATGGGAAAACTGTTTTAGATCCTATACATCCTTACGGGGTTATGCTTAACCTTGATGTATTGGACTTCAAAAACAGAGAAGATCTCATAGACGATTGGACATCTGCTATGAGGATTGCAGCAGGAACACTTGATCTCAACAAAGAAGGATTCATTAAACTTTTGGAAATGAGTCTCATGGGATCAGTGAAAATTGCTTGGGACATGACTTCATCAGACATGAAAGAGTCAGTCCTAGTTGGGAATCTCTTAGTGAGATCGCTGGAAAGATGGCTACCTTATTCAAAGCACACTTTATAGGGGTAGACTATTTCAATAGTCAAGACACAGAGAAGAAGAAAAAATATACTCAAGCTCTGTATAGTCTTGAATTACATGATATATGTTTGGTAGATGAATACATTATGTTATTCACCAAATATAGATGGAATTCAGGAGTCGAAGAAGATATAGCTATGCAGCTTTTCTTCGCAAAAATGCCAAGTCCTTGGAGAGAAATGCTCATAAGGGAATACGTACCTGGTAATCCAGATACATTGGCAAGAAGAGCCTCTTTCCTCAAAGGAAAATTGGCAGAATGGTGTCACATGGCAGCATTACAAAAGAATTACAAACGCTTAAGGGGTATCAACAAAAGAACTTCTTTGTGTTGTAAAGAAAATGATCTTCCAACAATTATTGGAAGTAAACCACAAAAGCATAAAAGGAGAGGTTTTAGAACTCATCCTTATGCTAGAAGTGGCAAGAGTTCTTGGAAACCAAGAACAATATGGTCAGGACAGAAAGCCAGATCTTATAAATCTGGACAAAGAAGTGGACCATCAAGAAGTAGGATATCATCCCAAGCATCGAGTTCATCTCGAAGCACAGGAAGAACACCTACAAAGAAAACTTTCAGAAGAGCTCATACTAGAGCCAATGAAAGTTTCAAGGATTGTAATTGCTGGACATGTGGAGCAAGAGGTCATATCTCGACCAATTGTCCAGAAAACGAGAAAAGAGGTATTAAACGCTTTGATCCTACTCCAGATATTGAAGAAGCAGTTTATTACCAAGATCTTATTCAAATATACCGATTTGAGGATATCGCCTCAGATGAAAGTATATATGAAGAAGAAGAAGTCTTAAGTCAAGAAGAATCTGATGGAACAGAATCGGAATCTGACTGAAGACGAGGTGTTTCGACACGAAACAAATGAAGATCTGTCTGGATTTTTCAGCCAGACAACTATATCTCATAACATGGTTCAAAGAATCATGAGAGAAAATCCAAGTCTACAGAGATATCAAGGTTTCTCTGCAGGGCAGGTAGAAAAGTTCTTAGGAAGTCTTGGCCTAAGAAATAGAAAGCATCATCTAATCTATAAAGTTTCTCGAAGGGAAATGGCAATCCCGATGGAACTTACAGGAAATAGAATGGAGATGCAGTTAATTCCTTCCGAAGAAATCAAGGAGGAATTACAAAAACTCAAGATAGAAGTAGCAAGGACCATGTCCTGGATTCATATCGGGGCAATCCAAATTATGATAAAGGCTACTTTCAAAGAAGGGATAGATTCACCAATCGATATTGCTATATGCGATAAAAGAATGGGGAATCTACAAGATTCAGTACTGGGAACCATCTCAGGAAACCTCTGTGCAGGAAAAATTGTAGGAGTAATCTATCCAAGGATAGCCTACAATCTGGCAGATCGAGATTTCAGCCGAGCCTTGACCTTGCATCAGAACTTCAAGGAAAAAAGGCTGATGAAAGAAGGTAATAGGCCATACTCTATTACCTATCAAATTTCATATGCTCTATCTAATACACATCATTCTGAACTGTTTATTAGAAATGAGTTTATTGAAATCCCTGAGATATTTGGAAAAGTTGCTCAGGCAATTTATCCAAAAAGAGTCGAGTTTCCTTTAATACAGGAAACAGATATCCAGATCCAAGACAAACCGATTCTACAAAGGAATCAGAGTCTTAGATTGGAATCAAGAAGATTATCTTTTCAAGGGGATAGAATCACAAGCTATAGATGGGATAAAAAGCCTATCATAGAAACCCAACAGGAATTGAAAAGTTTTTCTACAATAGGAAAGCTTAGATGCCCAGAAGGGTGGAAGGAGGTAGAAATAGTATTTGACATTACAAAGCAAAGGAATCAATTTCCTTGTAATTCAATATACTATTTGGAACAGCGACCAAGGTCTGATTAATATCGGAGAATTGGAGGTTCACATTCAAGGAATTCCAGGGAAAGAATCAGATCGACTGATTCTTGGATTAGAGTTTCTCGAGGAACACAAACCTTGGAAACGTCTAGAGTTTGGAATGGAGTTTATGGCAGAGGATAAAATGTGGAAAATCCAATGACCACAAGTCCATTCTCCATATACATTCCAATAGGAATGTTATATGAACAATATAAGGCAGAATACTTTGCTGCTTATATTGATTCAGGTGCTGGAATCTGTACAGCAAAACGAGGAATTTTTCCAAATAATTTGGAAGAAGAATTACCCAAGATTGCTGGAAGAGATTTTTCCAGAAGAATCTTAATCTTATGTAAAGGGATTAAGATGACTGAAATCATGATTGGCGGTGCTGGACAAACACCTTGGTATAAGGTGAAGACACCACCAATTTATTTTCATGATACAGGAGCTGACATATTGTTAGGAAATAATTTCCTACAAATGTTCAAGTCCTATACACAAGAAAATGAGACTAGAAGATTAGTGTTCACAACACCATGTGCTCACAAAATCATAGTCCAGAGACTTCGGGAGGCATTTTACAGAAAATTGCCGATCCACTTTCGCAGCAAGCGTGGTGATTCAGGACAACTTCTGAACCCAAAAATGAAGGATTCTAGACGGTTTGGAGAAACAATGCTCCAGTTGAGAGCAGATAAAAAACTCCAACCAGATGATATAGAATGCCTTAAGATAACTCTACAAACAAATGAAGTAGAGTTTGAATCAAAGGTATCATTGGAAGATGTCAAGAAGAGGATCAAAGAGAATTACAATGAAGATCCCTTGGCATGGTGGGGCAGAAATCAACTCAGGGCTTGCCTTAAGATCAAGGAAGGCAAAGAGTATGAATTTGTCTGTTGTAAACCCATCCCAATGAACATCATTGATCAAAGGGATATGCAGATTATAATCAAGGAACATTTGGACCTTGGTTTGATTAAGGCAGGTATGTCACCATATAGCAGTCCAGGTTTCCTGGTAAGAAATCATGGTGAAATAAAACGAGGAAAACCCAGATTGGTTATTAATTATCAAGAAATTAATAAAATTCCGGAGTTTGATGGGTATTTTATACCAAGTAGAGAACATCTAATCAGTTGCATACGCAATGCAAAGATATTCTCTAAATTTGATTGTAAGTCCGGATTTTATCAGATTCGGATGGAGGAAGGAAGCAAGAAATTCACAGCTTTCTCCACACCTCAAGGACATTATATCTGGGAGGTATTACCAATGGGATTGGCTAATTCACCACAGATATTTCAAAGAAAGATGGATAATCTTTTCAAAGATTATTTTAAGTTTATGTTTGTTTACATCGACGATGTTTTAATAGCATCTAAAGATATGAATGAACATGTTAAACATTTGGAGATTTTCTCTAATGTTTGCAAGAAAGAAGGACTGGTTTTATCTGAAAAGAAAGCAGTCATTGCTACAAGGAAGATTGAATTCCTCGGAATAGAAATCGATGAGTCAGGAATAATTCTGCAAGACCACATAGTTGAAAAAGTGCAGAATTTTCCAAGAAGTCTCAAAGACAAGAAGCAACTTCAAAGTTTCTTAGGAGTTGTTAATTTTGCTGGGATGTTTATCAAAAACCTAGCAAAACACAGGAAAGTGTTCAGTCCATTGTTGAAAAAAGATGCTAGATTTATATGGACAGACGAACACACAAAAGGACTTATCCATTTAAAGAAGGTTTGTAAAAATCTTCCAAAAATGGCTATTCCTCAAGATGAGGATGATCTGGTATTATATACCGATGCCAGTGATCATTGGTGGGCAGCAGTTCTCACTAAGCTCACCCCAGATGGAGAACAACCATGCAGATACTGTAGTGGGTTATTCTCAGATGCAGAAGCCATAAGATGGCATATCAACGAAAAGGAATTTTATGCAGTAAAGAGGGCTTTTGAAAAATGGCCATTATTTCTACTTGCAAAGAAATTTACTTTGAAAGTTGATAACACACAAGTTAAAGCTTTTTTAAGGAATAGAATTGAGTCTAAACCTGAGAAGGCTAGATTATTACGCTGGCAAGCACTATGTCAGAATTATATTTTTGATATTGTGATAATTAAATCTCATGAAAATATTCTTGCAGATTTTTTAACAAGAGATGGACAGCATTGACATAGATGCTATTATCAAGATGCAGAGGCATTTGAGGGAACACCTTGAAATGCTTCAAAACGAGTTCAACAAGCTAGTCGTAAACGCAGAAGTTGCGGAAAGACTACAACAAGCCGATAAGAGAGTTGTCTCTGATCGCATTACAGGATGCTTACAGGCATACACTCAGTTATGGTCTATAACACAACGGCCTATCCTCCAGGGCATTGAGAAGCCATTGGTTTCCCAAATGGAGAGTTTTCGAGTACAGGACTCTATACCTGTAGCGGGGGATTCAAATACCCCTTGCACAAGTGTTAAGTCGGGATCATCGCCAGATGAGTCGGCCAAAACAAAAATTGAGACTCCTGATCCTTATCTTGAGTCTTCAAGTCAACCCTTCACCTCGGGGATTGAAGAGGGAGAGATTAACCTTAGGCCTCGTATTGACAAAGGCAAAACTAAGGTTGATACTAATGAAAGTGTAATTTCTCCATTTCAAGTTTATCAGCAGAATTGGGAGAAATTAAAAACACGTATTGGCATTAACCCAGCTACCAATAGGGTTGATGTATCAGGAAAATATCCAAGGGTATGGATGAAACAAAATTCATATCCCAAGGAGTTCAAGACATGGTATGAATTCGGGGCTCTTGCCTCAGTTTATACTACATCACCCAGCTTTCCGGAGATTTCATGTTTACCAAAATGGATCCAGGAAGTTGTTCATGAAACTTGGGTAAATAATGATTATTTGTCCAGAGGAGATATTCTGGAATTGTATTTTTTCAGTGCAGCACCAGAACCAGCAGGAAAAGGCACACATGAAGCCTTTCATTTTATCAAGCTAAGGAGGCCAGATTCAAATGTCCAGAAATTTATCAAGGACCCTCCGACAGAAGAAACACCCCTGGTGTCTTCAATTTCTGAAGATGACATTTCTACCAGAAGAGCTTGGAGTTTATGGGTCTGTCTTACTGAGATGGACAAAGTCAAGTTTCCGTTCAAATTTTACAATCATTCAGTGAACGGATCATTCCTGTTGAATACAATGACAGGAAAAACAACAAGTTTCGCAGAAGATCTATTTGAAAAGAAAAGAAATCTCTTGTGGAACAGCAAGCTACCGGCAAGCAAAGAGACTCGCCGAAAGTTCTGTAATATGGCACACATAGGAAGATGGTCGGAGAACATCTGCCCTGAATGCCAAATTCAGAAAGAACCAGAGTTCGGTAAAGGTTTCAAACCGAGATCTGATCGGAAACATTTTACCGAAGCAAGGACAAGTGGGGAAGGACCACATTCACATTTTCCTCGAGGAAACAAAAAGCCTAAGATTCCTCGACAAAATTAAAAGGGACATGTGACCCTCCATTACAAAAGCAGGACCACTACCATATGAGTGGTAGAAACAAGACAACCACTAATTAGTGGTAAAGGACAAATGGACCACCAATAATAGATGGTGGATGACACATTGGATACCACAAAAGGAATCCAATGAATAAAAAGTAAAATAACTGGTCCCGAAAATTCATCGATAAATAAGGACAGAATGGAAACCAGTTAACACACCAGAATCAAAACTTAAAAATGTATAGGGTATATTTGAAAGTTTTGAAGAGAAGATTAACATACAAGAGAAAAGAGGCAGAAGCTCTTAAATGGTTAGTAAATCATTTCCGAGAATATAAAGGAGATGAAATTACTGCTGATATATTGGAAACTCATCGTCAATGGTATCTGAAAGAGATAAAAGAAGATGAGAAATTGATGTCAAGATTGATAATCTAGACAGGGACCCCTCAACCACCAAATGGTCCCCAATGCAAGCTGTAAAGGCTTATGAAGATTTGAAATCCGAAGTTCAAATCCGAAGGAGCCTTCTATAAATAAGGCAGGAAGAAGGAAGTGGAGATCATCGAACATTTTCCTCATTTCTTTCATATAAGGTTGTAATATTTTCTTTCAAGTTGATGTGTGTAGGGAGTTCAGCTACTGTGAGTAGCTAAACAAGTTTCTCCTCCTCTACAGGAGGTTACTATGTAATAAATAAATGTTTGCGTTTGAATAAAAGAGATCTTTGCTCTCAGCCCCTCTCATGTATTATTTTCAAAATTTTATATTTTATTATACACTCTAAGGTAGGAAACGAATTAGAGTTGTGCCGAGTATTGCTGAAGGAATCTGCGTCAGTAACCATCGGTTGCGATCGCGTGGTTGGGCTGTGAGGAGCAGTCTGTAAAATACGGTAGATATAACCCGGTGGTACTTCGGTCAAAGAGGTAAAATATTTAATTTTATTTTACGGAAGCATGATGGGCCATTATTTAAAAAGAAAATCAAATTATTTAAATATAAAGATTGAGGGGTAATATAGGTAATTAATAGATAGGAGGGAGTTGAATGAAAGTTTTTGGTCAAATGGGTACTGAACCCCAACTCCCCCGATTTGGGAACGACCAACGAAGTCGGTATTATCATGGAAGATGCTAAAAAGTTTTGTCGGAAAAAAACAATAAACCGAACCAAACCTCTGGTTTAGATTGATGGTTTGTTTTTTAGTCTAACCAAACCTCTGGTTTGGATTGTTGGATTGTTCTTAGTATATATTCGATCATTACGTGGGCCCCATGTTTTGTAGTAACGAATTGTTGGGATCTGGGAAAGGGTACTATGGTTCAGTCTTTATAAGCAAATTGTTTGATTTTGTTTAGTTTGATTTCCAGCTTCCGAAAAATCGACGAGAAAGTAACAAAAAAATGGAATCAATCTAGTTTTGCTCACCTCTGCTACTAACTCAAACGTGGGCTACCAAATAACCGATCCCTCCTCTAATTCACCATTCTTCGATATTTATGCTTTAAACATTAATAGGAAAATTTGGATTTTGACTTGAAATTGTAACATGTCTTTGATGTGACACTAATTATTTATTTTAGAAAAACATTATTTTTGTAATAAATAATTAGTGTCACATCAAAAACATGTTACAATTTCAAGTCAAAATCCAAATTTTCCTATCCTTTTCGTGCCCCGTCATGTAGTTTAAAGTAGGTTTAAAATTTTATTGTATGAAACCAAAGAACAAGACTTCCCTGGAAACAAGCCCATCCTTCCAAAAAAAAAAAAAAAAAAACTCCACATAATTAAAGTTCCAAAGTGATATATAATCCCCTATCACAAATTCAAAAGTGTTGTCAGTGGAGAAATAAATGTTCTGCTTCTCAAGTAAGGCAAAAGTAATCCCCATAAATTATAGATATATTTATTTTTTTTTTACAAATAACATTTACTCTTTTATTTTTATTGAAAAAGTAATTCATTGTTGATTAATTATCGAATATCACTGATTTTTTTAAAGATATTTATTATATAAGAAATTTTATGTTGGGATAATCTTGATAATCAATTAAATGTGGACTGTGATTAAGATTTTTTTAAATATATAAATAAGAAGATGACGATTATGATATGTCATTTCACTCACAACCGAGAATGAGACACTATCGTATTTTAGTACTATAGTAATTCGCAAATTTAAAGTTAATTAAATTATCATTTTTTTAAAAAATTTAGTAATATATAGTGAGAATTGGCTGAGATGACCTATAATCACAGGCAGGGACGGATCCAGGAATAAGAGTTGGGGGGAAGGCTTGAACTCAATATAATAAGTTGTGTATTATTAAAAAAATTACATTATATCGTTCAACGAAATTGTGTCTTACGAGATTTTAAAACATAAAATTCATCAATGATTGAATTTACATAAATATGTTTAGCTAAATCTCATTCAATATACAAGAACACACATTCATAAATACGTATCTACAATTCATTGATTAAACCCACAGAATGCGCCAAATTTTCAAAAGTATTCAAGAGGATGGTTGCCAGGAAAATTAGTGATGGTGATTTTAATTTGACAAGGCCACCAATTTGAAACACACAAACGTACAAAAAAGACTGAAACACCTGAACCCTTTATTCTATTGTTCATTTGAGTAAAAAACAAATGTCAGCTTCTAGCAAATTTCCAGCCTCTCTAACTACCGCATATCTACATATATTGGAGAGAGAAAACAAAATAGTGATCGGCATTTCATCAAACAATTCATGGTCAATGGAGAAAAAGACAACCAAGATGAAGAAACACAAATCACGCATAGAGAAACCATCAAAAA
The DNA here is from genome assembly GCF_022965805.1 of Primulina eburnea. Lineage (NCBI taxonomy): Eukaryota > Viridiplantae > Streptophyta > Magnoliopsida > Lamiales > Gesneriaceae > Primulina > Primulina eburnea. The sequence goes on from NC_133117.1 coordinate 9,983,071, forward strand.
CAAAATCAAACATATATAGCTGATTCTTACCTGGATTGTTACCGTGCTGGATGAGTAATTCGATTTTTTGGTGAGTCCGATTGGGCCTTCTTTCTGTCGCTAAAGGAGTTAAGGAGAGATTTTGTAGAGTTGAGGTGGACCTAAATTGAGTAGAATTGATTTGGGCCGAAATTGGGTTGGGCTAGACTGTGTTGTACTGGACTGGACTATTTTAACTAAGTATTAAAAAAAAGTGGGCTGAGCTATAGCCCAGTATAGCCATACAGTGCATCCGTCCCTGATCACAAGGAATTATATATACATAACTTGTGATGCATTGATATATTGAATGCTACATGTTGATTTAACATGGAATTTTGTGAGTTGTTGTGATTTGATTCCCAAAATTAAAGATAGTTAATTGTCGTCACAATTTAATTAAAATCATGAAACCATCTTGTGGATTGAAATTGAAAGTCTAATGCTATGCTAGAAACTTATATTCCACCAAATTTGAATTTATTTTTTTATCATCATATTTTTATATTTTCTTATCTTTTATTTAAATATCTTGTTTATACAAGAAATTGGGGGGCCTCGTGGCTCCTCCCTAGTAGATATGAGGTGGGGAATTGAATAATTATCTGAAAAGATGACATAGTAATTAATTTTAATTAAAAAAATGATGGTCGATCCCTATATAATGTTACATATTTATAAATTGGACACTTTTTCTGTCAAACAAACAACTACGTCTACAATGGTTCACTTTTTTAATTACTGAATTCCAAAAATTGCCAATTGCAGTCGTCACAATTCAATCGAAAATTACGAACCACCATGAAAACTGAGACTAATAGTCTCATGCCATAATCACGATTTCATATATTATTAAATTAATAATTTATAAGTGTGTGTGTGTGTATATATATATATATATATATATATATATATATATATATATATATATATATATATACTAATATTGGAGTTTGATATGTTGCACACCTATGTGAGCACCGATGTGTACATATATATTAAAAAAATTTGGTGTAAATAAATTTATTATGTGAATTCGAAATATTATATTTAAATTTTTTTAAAAAATTTATTCCACTACCAAACCAAGGCTTTTTTTTCCCTCAAAAGGAATGCATTTGCGACCGTGGAATCCACATCTTAAGATGTGGATTATCTAGAAGATTTGCTTGGAGCTGTTCTACAAGGTCTCCATTAGGGGATCTCGATAGTATGAATATTTCATCTAACGGAGCTTTTCATACTATTGCTTAAATACAACAACATAATATTTATTGATATTTTATGAATGGGTATCAATTTATAATATCGAACTCGAATTAATACATAGACTTTAGACCCCGGGGTAATTTCTAACCAAGGGTTCATTTCTAACCAAGTTAGGATAGTCGGTGGTAGACTACATGTTTTATCCTATAAATACCAGGTTTGAGAATCTCATTCATTCACTCATTATATTAATTTTTAGCAATCTCGTTAGCTGCTCTGTCATTTACTCTTTGTATCTGACTTGAGCGTCGGAGGAGTTACGCCGGGACACCCTTTCGACACCCTCTCATTAAAATAAAACTAATTTAATATTTTTAAAACATCGTGCATTTTAAGAGTGACAATATGAAAATAAGTTGAAACGACAATTTTATGAAAAATGTTTGGCATATAGGCAATTTTGGAAAAAAATTGGTGTCTTTTTTTTCACTATTCTAGAGATTCTTTAGACATTATGATTTTTTTTTTTAAAAATATTTTTAACTTTTAATTTTTATTTTTCTGAAATATATATATATATATATATATATATATATATATATATATATATATATATATATATATATATATATATATATATATATCCACATTTCATGTTTGTCCCTTAAAAAGCAGTGTTCTAAAAAGTGCGCTTAAGCGTGCTTTAAGTTTGGAGCTCGACGAAAACGCTCCGCTTCGAAGAAAGCGGAAAAAAGCGGTCAAACTTACGGTCAAACTATAGATTGACCAAATTAAGCGTAATTAAGACTTTAATTAAGCGTACTTAAACACAAGTAATCGCAGATGTTTATTATTATTATTATTTTTTTATTCTGAATGTATGTTTTTATTTCAAAATAATAAATTCGACTTATAATTTAGATGTTTATTTTATAATTTTAATTATTTTTAAGCGTGTATGACAATGATTTGACAAATATTTAGCATTTTTTAATGTGTTCTAGTTGCAAAAACAAATAAAGATTGTAATTTTGAGATTTTTATGCTTTTATAAATATGATAATTAATGCATCATACTTAAATTTATCATATTTATGTATTATTTTATCTATTTATTGGTTTGAGATAATTACAATTACACTAAAGATAAAAAACGTTTTTCCACGCTTAAGCCCGTGCTAATCTCGCTTAAGCTTGAAAAGCTTGGAGCGAGACATCCGCGCTTCGGGACGCTTCACGCTTTTTAGAACCTTGAAGTACCTTCAAAAGTTGTCTTGTCAACCGTTTCGACTCAAATAACTTGAAAAACATCTCTCAGACTTGTATCATGTGGGGACCCGGACGCTAATCATCTTCTTAATCATCTTTGGGATTTAATTATCAATTCAGATAAACAGGATCTAAAAATTTTTCTTTTTAAAATGTGGTGCGGAAGGTAATGGAATCAATCTATTATACATTCAGTATAATAATACAAATCTTGTATAACATTTATTCAAACTAGTCTAAGGTTCAACTACTAATTTCAAGTATTAAACCAGGTCTACAATAAGTCCGGAATCACCACTCTAAACTCGTCTTCTCTCATCATCTTCTGACCCCGATCTTGTCCCACGTGTTGTCATGCACACATACAAAACAAGACAACAGCCGGATACTCCGGTGAGAATAAATCCCAGTATAAAATATGGTAGATATGCATGTACACAATATAAATCATAAAGCATACTATCATGCATAAAATCCATAACAATAGATTTCATAGTCTATGAAAACAAATCAAAATAAGCATGCATTAACAATGGGTTCCATAGTCTATGAAACCGATCTATCTAAACATGCAACTCAAATCAATTCATATCTGAATTCGACTCGACTCTAACTCTAGGGATCCCGGTGTGAATAAGACGTCAATGACTGTCACCTACCCTCCCAATCGGGGTGACTGTATGTCTTATTCCTAGACTTCGGTCATATCTGTATCGAATGTCTACAATCGGATTGAATCTGGTCCTAAGCGTCGATACCACCGAACGTCTAGTTTGGCTGGTCTGCCAAAGACTCTCCTATCTCAAATGCTTGAATATAGATCTATAAACAAAGCATCATCTTAACAAGAGAATTGAATATAATTCTATAAACAATTCCAAATCATATCAAAAGATAAACAACAATTCTAGTATGTGATTTTGTTGAGAAACTCAAATTGAATCTCATTTGAGTTATGTCTTCCCAAAACAAAACATGAATTATACATTTGTCTTCGTGGTCTGATGAAATCGAAGTCTCGAAGTCAAATCTATCCATATCAATCTGATAATGACAATTCACATAAATACCATTTCAGTATATAACTCAATTCAAGACCTGTTCTGATCAATACTCAAATCAGTAAATAATCTGATCCATATCTGAATAAGGTACAATCTTATTCATGTCAATGATATCACGATACAATCTAAATCATTATTGAATCTGATCAATCTCAATCAATACTGAATCTGATCAATATCAATCTACTGATGTTTCGACAGCATAACAATACAGTCTTGATATCCCGTCAATCTCAACATCACAGATATAGTACCAGAACTCATAATCAGTATCAGTACAATTCATAATCTCAATATCGGTACACTTAAATCAGTAATAACTCAACTCTGATATGAAATCTCAATCAATTCATCTATGAAAATCATAACAATTGTATACCCAGTCTATTCTTTAATCTGACTTCAATTATACAATTTCTACTGTAGCAGAAACACTATATCTGAATCATATTCAATTCTGACAATATCATAATTTCAAATCATGTCTAAACGTAACAAAACTTACGTCTAGTTGAAGCCTGCGTCGATAGGAACACAATACTACAATCGGATTCAAAACAGACGGGCGGATTTCACGTAATTCGTGATTATTCGTACGGAACTTGGAGCTTCCCTCGGCTGTTTCTTTCTTTCATTCTGATGAATTTCGCATGCTTATATATATATATATATATATATATACATATATATATATATATATATATATATATATATATATATATATATACATCCATCACGTGCATGCAAGGCAAGTGGCATCGTGCATGTTCTGCACGTTGCGCACATATGCGCGAACAAGGTCGCGCATGTGCGCCGGTAGCTCGCACCAGTATTTTGTCTACTCGTGCATATGCGCAATTTACGTCGCGCATATGCGCCAATCATTCTGCCCAACCCGCGCATGTGCTCCATTTATGTCGCGCATATACGCCGATCATTCTGGACGGGTCGCGCATATGCGCGCCTTATCTCGCGCATGTGCGCCGATGCTTCTGTAATTTTCGCGCATGTGTGCCGATACATGTCGCGCATGTGCGCCAATCCTATTCTTCACACATAATGTGATTTCTTCTTTCGGCTCTCCCGATCTGATCCGTTTCGTTTATAATCATCTCGATTAATGAATAAATCATTTCAGATTAATCTCAGATTCCAATAATAAAATCTCGGGCCTTACATTTCTCCACCTCTTAGATCTGAGTTCGTCCTCGAACTCGCAAGAAATCAATTCAGATATCTCAGACAAAATGTATACAAGAGTTTAAATCATAAACTCATTTCAATGAATCTATTCTGAAATCTCAATCTTATATCAGATTCTATCTCTCAAATGATTTCTTTGAGATTCTGAAAATCTTACTGTGTTTTCAACAAGAGAATAATCTTCGTTCTGAAATATTCTTCTTTTGCGGATCTCTGATTCCAATCTGGAATAAGAATTCAAGAAGTATAATATCATAATACCATCTCAAAATAGTTCTGACAAAATCAATCTCGTAATACTGGCTATACAACATCCGTATATGCCCATCCACAGCTCATAGCGAGTCAACATCATCAGTTGTTATCAAATCTGTTTATCCCAGTTAAGGATATATTAAATCTTCAACTTCAAATACCAATCGTCACCATCCGACGTCGGCATATTAAGTCTATCTGGTCTGAGCTATCTTCATTCTCTTCTGAATTAGCTACATGTTCTTTGTCATATTTCTGATCGTATCAGATCTTATCTCAGATATCTCCGAGATATTATTCTTATACCAAAGAAATCTGCAGTTCTTACTGTACAATGTCTCGTTTGTAACTATCTCATTACTCACCTGATGACTATCATTGTACCGTAATTCATAAAGTGACAATATGTCATATCAACTAGTGCTAGCATCTAGCACTATAGCCCACATATATCTTCCAATATCTGGATAGTACACTCTGTCTACCTGTCTGTCTGGGGATAATATATGAATGAGCTCATGGTATATTCTGCCATAAGTACAAACTCAATCAAGGTTCACAATCTGATATAATTTATTTCAACATTCTGGTCAATCTGACCATTTTTTGACATCGATCTTTGTCATCTGGTCATGTTTGTACGTCATCTTGTACAAACTAATAGATATAGATTGAACAATCTGTCAATCACAATCATATCACATCACAATCTAGAAAGTATTGCAGTGGTCTTATTACAAAATTCATCGAATTATACTCTCCATGTCTAGTCAGAATTATACAAATTCTGTAATAAATCTTCTAATCTCTATCTTTCTATCTTCATTTATTGGCAATTCAGATATTTCAGTACCAATTCTGCCAATATTTCAGCATAAATTCTGCCATAACTGATTTAATCTGTCTATATCAAAACTGTCAGTCCGAATATTATACATTCTCAGTCACCACAAAGAAAACTGAATTCACTACTGTGAGTTTATGACACTATCTGTCATTTCAAATTCGAACCATTTGATATAAACAAATCAATTAATAATATAAATTAAAGAAAAATACCTACCTGGTATCCGGTTCTGACTATCGATATCAAATTATGTTGTACAATTCTGAAACATTTGGCATCACCGATAATCATTCTCATACAGTAAAAATCACATATCTGTTACTCTGTTCGATTCTCTGCTCTGATTATCGAAATCTAGTTCTGAACATTCTGATCACATTTCTGAACTGCTTTAATTCTCGAAATCAACTCTGATTCGTATTGAACTGTATATAATCTCAACGGTTCACAATGATCTGTATAAAATACAGCTGTAGAAATATAACAATACTCAGGCAGACACAAACAACAATCGTATATGATAATCTGTCAATTCAGACCAAAAATAAATTTCTGACATTTCTGAAATTTCTGATCTTTCTGATCTCGGTGTCATTCTCATTCACTGATCATGATCTCAACTGTGTCAAAATCAATCGGTATACTAACTTCAGATATCGAATATTCTGAATACAATCTATTTTCAAGCAGGATTCTTATCTGAATAATTTCTGTATACAATAATCACAGTTATCAGAATATTCAATAAAATCTTCAAATATTCAATTCAATCAATCAAATGCTGCAAATATATCAAAATATATACAACGAGCATAAAACTCATCAGAATATCTCTGAACATACTGAAACATGCCAAAGAGAAACACTAAATCAGATGTAACTCCTGGTCGGTCCTCTTCTACTGATCTTTTAATTCTTTCAATTCATTCTGTATCATTCTGTACATTCAATATCATTCTGTACTGAATTCTAAACCAACAAATAGCACTTGATCTCAATTCAATTCTGAAATCTAACTTTCTGATATAAAGCAAATATGAAATCTTATCTAGGCAACATCAGCCAATTCGTATATTTGCCAATGCTAGGCTCGATTTCAGTAAGACTACTGAATACATAAGGATACCGTCTGTTCCTTTCTGTATCAATCGAGTCCTTAGACAACACAGATATCAAAGGAATTCTGAATCTAGAATTCTTACCGTAGAATCTCTCCTCATCAGCCATATCTGGTCTGAATCTTACATTCTTCTGAAGGGAATCTATAATAGTTCTGTACTTGTTTAGCATATTAATATCAATAATGCAATCCAATCAGAAACACAAGTACATCAAATCTAAGTCGATCTCATTCTCATCTTACTGTAGTATACAATATTTCGCAGAAATCTCTAATATCAACATTTCCTCCTCAAAAGTAAGGAAATCAATACTACAGTACAAACAGACCCAACAGATACAACATATCTCCATGCAATTCAGTCAAGGATAATCGTAGGGAATGCATTAGTATATATCAATACATATGCAATCTAATCATAAAAGAACAATACCTGCCACTATATCATCAAGTGCCTCTTGGGTCTGTTCCTCGGTCGCTACCACCAGATGGTCCTGATCCCTGACATCTTCGGGAATCTCTCTGTGGACAAACTCTAGCAAAGTGTCCCGACTGTCTACAGATATTGCATCTACCAAGTACTACTTGGCAGTGCTCTGTGGGATGTCTTCCTCCACAATTTCTGCAATATACTCCAGTATAACTCGGGCTGGGAATACTGGAGCTAGATGAACCACTCGGTTCACTTTCTAATTTTTCAAACTGTTTCTTCTGAATTTTCATCTGTTCTGTCCTTTCACCGCTGCTACCGCCAATCTCAACTCTGGAAGGCAGTTGTTGTGAATTCGGTGCTGGAAGATCATATGATGTTCTCTTTCGTCCCATCAGGACTGCTTCTGCTCTTTTGGCTCTGTTCAAAGTATCAGCAAAATTAATTGGTCGTTTCACATTCACCAATGTACGTATCTTCGGATTCAATCCCTGAATGAACTGACTAGATATAGCTTCATCATTCCTAGCCATATGAGGGACAAAACGTAGTAACGTAAAGAACTGAGCCAAATACTCATCAATACTCAAGTGACCCTGTCTCAAATCTGAAAACTCTGCACTTTTATCTTGTCTGTATGATAAGGAGAAAAATCTTTGATAGAATTCAACCTTAAAAATTTTCCACATAATTCGTGAACTACGTTGTTCCAAAGCTTCTTTGGTTATTCGCTACCTAATTCTTTGAAATTTCTTGTAGCTGGTTTTCAGTAAGTGTAATTCTACAATCATCTGTGAAACCAAGAAATTCAAATAGCATTTCTATGTCTTCTAACCAATTCTCACAGTCGACTGGCGTCTCAGTACCCTTCAGAATCGGCGGTTGAAATGACTGAAACTTCTTCAATTCTGTTTCTATCAAAATTTCTGACACACCCATCTAGCTAGTCGAAGTACTGCCTCTTTCTGGAATTCTTCGAGGCGGTATATCTGCTTATCAAACAGATTAGTACACAATCTATACAATCTGTCTCAGCCCTCCTCTGATCATATACCTCTGATCCAGAATCGGTTATGATTCAGTCTTGATCAATACATGCTGTAATCAACTCAGATAGCAATACAACATGTAATAAGGAAAGCATAACTCATGCTAGCACACATAATATAAATCAACATTATAATAAATCTCATGCTAGCAATTACATGCAAGGAAAGAAACTTAGTCTACCCCGCTCATTCTCTTCTATCTCAGTCTAAAGGATCTATCGCTCTGATACCACCTGTTGTGGGGATCCGGACGCTAATCATCTTCTTAATCATCTTTGAGATTTAATTATCAATTCAGATAAACAGGATCTAAAAATTTTTCTTTTTAAAATGTGGTGCGGAAGGTAATGAAATCAATCTATTATACATTCAATATAATAATACAAATCTTATATAACATTTATTCAAACTAGTCTAAGGTTCAACTACTAATTTCAAGTATTAAACCAGGCCTACAATAAGTCCGGAATCACCACTCTAAACTCGTCTTCTCTCATCATCTTCTGACCCCGATCTTGTCCCACCTGTTGTCATGCACACATACAAAACAAGACAACAGCCGGATACTCCGGTGAGAATAAATCCAGTATAAAACATGGTAGATATGCATGTACACAATATAAATCATAAAGCATACTATCATGCATAAAATCCATAACAATAGATTTCATAGTCTATGAAAACAAATCAAAATAAGCATGCATTAACAATGGATTCCAAAGTATATGAAACCGATCTATCTAAACATGCAACTCAAATCAATTCATATCTGAATTCGACTCGACTCTAACTCTAGGGATCCCGGTGTGAATAAGACGTCAATGGCTGTCACCTACCCTCCCAATCGGGGTGACTGTACGTTTTACTCCTAGACTTCGGTCATATCTGTATCGAATGTCTACAATCGGATTGAATCTGATCCGAAGCGTCGATACCACCGAACGTCTAGTTTGGCTGGTCTGCCAAAGACTCTCCTATCTCAAATGCTTGAATATAGATTTATAAACAAAGCATTATCTTAACAAGAGAATTGAATATAATTCTATAAACAATTCCAAATCATATCAAAAGATAAACAACAATTCTAGTATGTGATTTTGTTGGAAAACTCAAATTGAATCTCATTTGAGTTGTGTCTTCCCAAAACAAAACATGAATTATATCTTTGTCTTCGCGGTCTGACGAAGTCGAAGTCTCGAAGTCAAATCTGTCCATATCAATCTGATAATGACAATTCACATAAATATCATATCAGTATATAACTCAATTCAAGACCTGTTCTGATCAATACTCAAATCAGTATATAATCATGATCCATATCTGAACAAGGTACAATCTTATTCATATCAATGATATCACGATACAATCTAAATCATTATTGAATCTGATCAATCTCAATCAATACTGAATCTGATCAATATCAATCTACTGATGTTTCGACAACATAACAATACAGTCTTGATATCCCGTCAATCTCAACATCACAGATATAGTACCAGGAACTCATAATCAGTATCAGTACAATTCATAATCTCAATATCGGTACACTTAAATCAGTAATAACTCAACTCTGATATCAAATCTCAATCAATTCAACTCTGAAAAGCATTATAACCAGTCTATTCTTTAATCTGACTTCAATTATACAATGTCTACTGTAGCAGAAACACTATATCTGATTCATATTCAATTCTGACAATATCATAATTTCAAATCATGTCTAAACGTAAAAAAACTTACGCCTAGTTGAAGCCTGCGTCGATAGGAACTCAGTACTATAATCGGATTCAAAACAGACGGGCGGATTTCACGTAACTCGCGATTATTCGTACGGAACTTGGAGCTTCCCTCAGCTGTTTATTTCTTTCATTCTGATGAATTTCGCATGCTATATATATATATATATATATATATATATATATATATATATATATATATATATATATATATATATATATATTATATATACATATATATACATCCATCTTGTGCATGCAAGGCAAGTGGCATCGTGCATGTTCTTTAAACATGGTGAGTTTTTTAAATAAAATTAATGATGAGACCTTTCAAAATTAAAAACCCATATTTTGAATAAGATTCAAAATTAATATCAAGCCTAAAAAGGGGAATTATAAAGTTGTTTATAATTTTCATGTCTTCCATCGACAATGGGTGCATGATGAACGCTACCCGTGTTCGAGGCTTAGCTCATATTATTGGGGGGCACTGGACACCGGAAAGTGTTGACATCCATTGACATGGTGATGTGAACTACGTGGAACTCTCATGATTTTGGCTCATATTATTGAGAGAACTCATGGAGATCGTCCATTAATGTTCAACATCGATGGGTAAGGCTTGACACGTAAAGATGAACGACGTCATATTATTGGGTTCTAATCAAACTGTGAGACAAAAGTTTACGTAGAGGTTGCATTGTGATGCAATTGCAAACTACCTTTTAGGAATTATGATTGACTGATATTATTCGAGATCATAATTCGCTAATTGCATCTTGCATACCTACTGAGGAAAGTAGTGAAAAATGTCAAAACTATGGGAGCGAAAATTTATAAAGTAAAAGTCCATACTTTATATCTTACTAAATATTTTAAAATAGTTATTAACATTTATCTGTTTTACTTTTCAGTACAATTTTTGACAATGTCTTCAATTCGCAATCCGCTATCTGCAATACTCGAAAAACACATATTAACCAGACCTAATTACCTCACTATGGCTAAGAAACCTGAAGATCGTCTTGAATTCGGAAAGGATAGCATATACACTGACTGAGTCGCCCCCTGTTGAGGCTCTGACTAGATGCACTCCTGAGGGATTGCAGACTTACAAGGATTGGTGTGACCATGACTTGAAAGCCAAGTGTTATATGCAGGCTTCTATGAATGATGAGCTGCAGAGGCTTTTTGAGGATGCGAAGAGTGCTGCTGACATTCATTTGCATATAAAGGATCTCTTTGGTGAGCAAACACGACCTCTTAGGCATGCTACCGTCAAGGAGCTAATCACTTTACGCATGCGAGATGGGGCTTTGGTCCATGAGCATTGCCTAAAGATGATTGGGCTTGTGGACAAGCTCGTTGGCATGGATCTGATGTTGCCTTTGGAGTTGACCACCGACGTGTTGCTCTTGTCATTGCCTAGCTCATTTGATCCTTTTGTGGTGAATTTCAACATGAACAAGCTGGATCCTACCCTTGAGGAGTTGGTGAATATGCTTGAGAATTTTGAATCTACTATCACGAAAGAGAAGTCGGTTCTTTATGTGGGTTCATCATCTGGTACGAAGATTGATCCACGTGGGAAGGGAAAAAAGAGTTCTTTCCAACGTCCCAAGAAGAATGTGCCCTAGAATAGGCAAGCTCTGAGTCCCGCTGTGGCAGCCACACCAGTTAAGGCTGACAAGACTACTGATGTATGTCATCATTGCAAGAAGCCTGGACATTGGAGGCGTAACTGTAGGGAGTATCTTGCCCAGAAGAGTTCTGGAAACGGTATGTTCTTTATTGAAGTAAACATTTCAATTAACTCTACTTCTTGGGTATTGGATACCGGCTGTGGCGCACATCTCTGTAATGATTTGCAGGTGATGGGAAGAAGTAGAAAACTTAGGGAAGGTTAGACCTTCTTGAGGATTTACAATGGAGCAAGAGTTGCTGCCAAGGCCATATGAGATGTTTACTTGCTTTTGAACAATGATTTAAGTTAATTTAAGAGAAGTTTTGTTTGTACCAGATTTGGTGAAAAATATTGTTTCCATTTCTATGCTTGATAAAAATGGATTTTCTTGTTTATTTAGCAAAGGTGTTTGCAACATTTACAAGAATGAATATTTAATTGGTACTGGAGAATTTGAAAACGATCTCTAGACCTTAAATTGAAAGATATTCCACTAAACAATGTCCAAGCTATAACAACAACAAAAAAGCGAAAACAAAATACTCTAAATTCGGCACAATTGTGGCATGCTCGATTAGGACATATTTCCCTAAGAATGATGAACAAGCTAGTGTGAGTGGACATATTTGATATGTCTGATATTAATGCTCTCACAACTTGTGAATCCTGTCTAAAAGGAAAGATGACCAAAATTCCCTTTAAGGGCCATGTGGAGCGAGCCAAAGTGTTATTGGATTTGATCCATACTTATGTGTGCGGTCCGCTTAGCATCACCACTAAGTATGGACATACCTACTTCATCACCTTTACCGATGACTTTCGAGGTATGGGTATGTTTATTTGATGAAATACAAGTCTGAAGCCTTTGAAAGGTTCAAAGAATTCAGAAGTGAAGTAGAGAAACAGTTGGGATGAAGCATCAAGACACTTCGATCGGATAGAGGTGGTGAGTACTTGAGTGCCGAGTTCCAAGAGTATCTTAGGGAGAATGGGATTCTCTTGCAGTAGACTCCGCCTGCTACACCACAGTTGAATGGTGTTTTGGAGCATCGTAACCGAACATTGATGGACATGGTTTGGTCTATGATGGGGTTCACGGAGTTGCCGCCATCTTTTTGGGGATATGCGCTTGAGACAGCGGCACTGTTGTTGAACAATGGCCATTCAAAGACAGTTGATAAGACACCATAAGAGATATGAATGGATAACCCTCCCAAGTATTCTTATCTTAGAATATGGGGGTGCCCTGCTTATGTGAAGTAGGTAGCAGGATATAAATTGATATTCGATCCATTTTATGTTACTTTGTGGGATATCTAAGGAATTCTGTTGGATATTATTTCTATCATCCCCAAGAAACAAAGGTGTTTGTTTCTAGGAATGCAACCTTTTTGGAAAATTTTTTTTATTTGATAGAAAAGTGGAGATAATAGAACTCGAAGAGGTTCGAGAGACACCCACAATTGAAGAACCCACACCCGAAGAGCCAAGAGTGGAGATACAAGCTCTTAGAAGATCTGAGAGAGTCTCGAGACCACCTATGAGGTATGGTCTGCTTCTTGAAGAGGGTGTTGATGAGTCTAACCATGGATATGATCCAAGGACCTTCAAGGAAGCGTTATCTTATGCCGATTCATCCAAGTGGCTTGAAGCAATGAAATCTGAGATGAATTCCATGCATTCGAACCAAGTGTGGAATCTCGTGGATCCACCTGAGGGAATTGTTCCCATAGGGTGTAAATGGATTTACAAGAGGAAACTTGGGGCGGATGGGAAGGTATTGACCTTCAAGGCGCGATTGGTAGCAAAAGGATATACTCAAAGACAAGGAGTTGACTTTGAGAAAACATTTTCTCCAGTTGCAATGTTCAAGTCCATAAGGATATTGCTAGCCATAGCTGCATGGTATGACTATGAGATATGGCAGATGGATGTCAAGACAATCTTTCTTAATGGGGATATTAAGGAAGAGATTTACATGTCTAAACCCGAAGTGTTTACATCTGTCGGAAGTGAGCATATGGTATGCAAACTTCAAAGATCTATTTATGGTCTAAATCAGGAATCTAGGAGTTGGAATCTTAGATTCGATAGTACAATCAAAGAGTTTGGTTTTACTAAGAATCCTGAGGAACCCTGTGCGTATAAGAAGGTGATTGGGTTATGATGTGGGAACGTTGCAATCAACTAAAATACAGATGTGGGAACGTTGCAATCAACTAAAATATGGTTAGCGAGTAAGTTCTCGATGCAGGACTTGAGTGAAGCATCTTTTGTATTGGGAATACAGATCTATAGAGATAGATCAAGAAGATTGCTTGGTCTCACCCTCCACATACATTGATACCATCGTGAAGCAGTTCTCGATGGATGACTCCAATAGAGGACATCTACCAATGTGTCATGGCGTGTCCTTATCCAAGTCTATGTCTCCCAAGATTGATGCAGAGATAGCGGCGATGACACGCATTTCGTATGCATCTGCAATTGGTAGTATCATGTATAGGATGATATCTATACGTCTTGACGTGGCTTTTGCACTAAGTGTAGTGAGTAGATATCAATCGAACCCTGGTCTTACACATTGGAAAGCTGTGAAAGACAACCCCAAATATTTGAGAAGGATCAATAAGTTGTTCTTTGTCTATGGGGGTGAAGAACTAAAATTGGAAGGCTATATCGACTCTAGCTTCCAAAGCGATATCGATGACTCAAAGTCAACCTCTGGGTTCATATTCATGCTCAATGGTGCTGTTGTCTCTTGGAAGAGTTCCAAGCGAGACAGTACAACGGATTCCACCACTAAGGCAGAATACATTGCTGCATCAGCTGCAACAAAGGGGCTGTTTAGATAAGGAATTTCGTCCAAGAGTTGGGCGTCATTCCTAATGGAGTTGCTCCTGTCCTGGTGTTTTGTGACAACACGGGAGCCATTTCTCAAGCAAAGAGCTAAGGTCTCATCAGAAGTCCAAACATGTATTGAGAAAGTACCACATCCTCCGAGAGATTGTGAAAAGAGGAGAAGTCTCGATTGACAAAGTCGGCTCCACAGATAATGTTGTTGATCCACTAACTAAGCATTTACCTGGACAATTATTCGAGAAGCATCGCGAATCGATGGATTTGAAGCATATGGGTAGTTGGCTCTAATGCAAGTGGGAGATTGTTAGAGTAGGTGTTCGTCGAGCCAAGTGTTGGCCGAGTGTTCACAATGAAACTCTATGTATAAACAATCTTTATTTTAATAATATTTGAAATTATTGTTTTGGCACATCTTTATCTTTATACCCATGCTAGTTGCATAGATAAAGTCTTTGAATATACAAATAGTAGAAAGAATATGAGATGCTCATATGATGAGTATCATGAAACTCATATTTGTAATACTTTATGTTCTAAATAGTTCCTAGTCGATTCAGCCGCCGCTAAGAAGGATATAGGCCGCTCGAGTTCGAGACTAGTATCTGAGATGTAAGTACCATGTTTCATTGGTAGGGGACATTGTGATGTCCAAACATGTAGATAGGTGCACCTTGTAGAGTACCCTGAACAACCCTCCATAAAGGACTTTTCAAGTGGTTCTCACTTATCGAGTGGAAACGTCCTAGTTTATAGTTGTACACCATTAGTCCATATGACCCGGGACAATATTGAGACTCTATATGCTAGCATTTCACTTTGACTTGTCTACCGACTCTCATGGGGTGATCATGTGGCAAGGTTGGGTGTTTTGTCGAAACATATAGGAGTCGATGCATTGTAGTCGGGGATTCACCGCTTACCTTCGGGTATCGATATCCTATGTGATCACATGTATATGTAGTATGAAATCTCTGATCAGAGTATGGTGGTAATTATGAAAGGGGTTTCATATATTACACCATCGATGCAACTACGACATGACACATAGTATCGATTCATTGAAAACTCTCGATATACCAATGGTTGTCGAATCGGTCGGGATATATGAGATGAAAGGATCGTACTGTACGCTAATCATAATTGAATGGTTCTTGCAGGCACTATCATTTGATACCTAGGGAATCATGTAAGCGATTTCGCTAGGCGTTTAACATGATTGGTTGGATACTATCAGACTTGAGTTCTGACGTTCTTGTTATCAAGGAGTTGATAATTAAGAATGGAGCAATTAGGGTATGCTCGAATAAGAACATGTTTAGTCCGAATCACATGGAGATGTGAACCCACGGCTAGTTGTATCAATGAACCATTGAGAGCCACACAAGTGCTAGCTTTCTAGATCCCGTTGAGAAGCTAAAATAATTCACTGTTTTGAACGGCTTATAAAGAAGTTTATAAGCGTAAATAAAATAGAAATATGACTTCTATAAGGAGAATATAACTTTTAATTTGAGGAAGTGTTCCTAAATTAAAAGTTGGCCAAACGAGTAATGTATTTGAAAATTGTGATTTTCATAAACATTATTATGGACAAAATTAAATTAATTCAAGTGTTGAATTAATTAAACACTAGTGGACCTAGTAGAGTCCAAATAATTAAATTAATTCAAGTGTTGAATTAATTAAATAATATTGGGCCTAGTAAAGGCCAATTAAAAATAATTATAAAACTAGTGGGCTTGAGTAAAATCAAGTAAAGTTTAAATGGACTCAAATATGTGAGACATTTAAATAAAAGTCCATGAGCCATGTAATTATTACAAGCCCAAATAGAATTGCATGCTTGGAAGGTAAAGGGTTGGAGGCAACTTTTGAGTTAATGGCATGGCATGCACATGCAAATTTTTGCTTTTGCTTTTTGCACAACCAAGACAACTCATCCTCCCTTCATTCCAATGTGTGGTGGCCGAAATTTGCTCTCAATATTCTCCTCATTTTTCTTTTTCAATTGTTGAGGAATTCATACTCTTCTCTTTGAAAAATCCTCTTATTTTTCTAGTGCAAAAGAGAGGTTCTAGCTTGCAAGTGGTGGGCCTAATTTTGAAGAAAAGAGGCTTATAGATTGTCATCCATTCAAGAGCTATGATGTTTATAATTTAGTTGGAGCCATAACATCATCTTTGTGATTGATAGGTAAAAATTCTAAACACACTATGAATGTCATATTTCGTGTTTTTCATATTTGCTACACATTATAGGATTAGGGTGCTCGGTTTTTGCCCTTGAAAAATAAATTTTGAAACTTCCGTTGCGTATTCGGGCACCTTAATTGATCCCCTTTCATTTTTCTATTTGGGTCCTGAAGTGATTAGACCCTTAGAGACCCACATCTAGATTATCCTGAGGGACTTTCCATTGTGTGTCCCAAGATGAATGCGGTTGTGTGCATAATCTGGTGGTGTGTGTAGTGTTCTTACTTTTACAGTATGTTGTATTTTCGTTTGTCCTTATCACTCAATTTGTACCTCTTTTGGACCGATCGACCGTTGTAGTATCGGTTAGGTCTTATTTTTGAGTGATATCCTATTGAACTTGGCTTTCTGCGGACCAACCTGAACTGTTGTGAGTGGTTGGATTTGGCCTGCATCTGAGCCATGATTGATTGGACTTCACACTCTCAAATTCGACATATCCTAGACCACGTCGCCTTCCATAGTTCTCAAAATTTACATTCTGATTGATTTAGACTTCAGGCTCATTATTTTCATGTACCGTACTAGATCTGACAAATTTAATTGATTTTAAACTATCTTTTTCTAGTAGCGGTTGAGTTTGTGCTTCTGAGGCGCTGCATTCATTGATGCTGTAACCTAGCCATGTTCTGTCTCCGGCCAGTTTCTGCATCTCATGCATCCTTTCAAGAGAAACAGAGGACTTATTCCGTGAGTTGACTGTGTTAATTAACCTTTTATTTTCCTTTAACGTGGCATGGAATAATTTTCGCAAGTCGTCATTCTCAGCCGCTAGCAGACTTAATTTTACTTTCAAACCGTCAACCTCCTTTTGTTGTGAGCAGCTGGAGAGGATTAACTTGTTTTCAAGTCTTGTTTTTCTGCCTTAGCCTCATCGAATTGCTGTGATAGTCCTTTAAACTCTTTCACCATGTCATGCAGTGCCGTCACAAGGTTTTCCCGTGTAAATTCCAGAGAGTCGAAGTCAAATACCATTTTTCGGTGGATTCTGATACTTCATCATCCATGAGACATTTTACTACCTCATCGTCGCTTTCACTCGAAAATTCCTTGGATTTGGACCTTTCTGAGTCTGAATCGACCCATTTGATTTTTCTTTCTTCTGCAATTAAAACTCGTTGAACTTTATTTTTGGTGAACCTTTTATCATCTTTAGACCTTCTTCTATCAATCGGTCTCTTTTCATCTTTCTTCGGCCTGTTACATTCTGTAATAAAATATCCATTTTTCTCACAATTTAAATAAGCTTAACCATCATTTGTATGATTCTTATTGAAATGTGGTTTAGTGAAGATTGATTTTTACGCATAATTTACAAAATTTCTTGACAAAAAGGGACATAGCTTCATTGCTCAGTTGCTCAACTGATTTCTTATTTTTGGACTCTTCGATCGGAAGAGTCACTATGGTAAATACCAGGGATTTGGTTTGTTGAGAAGTGGATGGTTCTTCTTTAGTTCGTATTTCGAGCTCGAATTCGTACGCTTTAGGGTCAGCAAAGAGATTGTAAAGCTCCAGCTTGTTCAGATCTTTTGATTCCCACATTGCTACTGTCTTCATGTCCCATTCTCTGGGAAGAGCTGTCATTAACTTCAAGACAATGTCACGATTAGAGTATTCTTTACCTAAAGAAATGAGTTCAATAATAATGCTACTGAAGGGAAATATAATTTCCATAGTAAATTGATTTCTCTAATATTATTTTTTCCTTGTTGATTTGATTGGGTATAATATTTAATTATGATTTTGCCTTTCTAGATAATTATGTTAAGATTTTATTGTGATATAATATCTTCCTTAAATTTAATTTCTTTCTTGATAAGATATTGGGTTTTACTTTCCTAGATATTATATTTATGATAAAGATCTTATAGATATAATATTTATGATAAGGATTTACATGATATGATATTATTGATTTTGTTTCTAATATAATTCTTGTATAGCATATCTTATATATTTCTTTATGGAAGATAAACTCTAGGAGAGATGAAGGCTATAAATATGAGATGAAGATTCAAAAGCATTGAGAGATAGAGACGAAAAAAAATTCAGAGAGTTTTAGTGGAAGAGATTTTTCGGGGAAGAGATTTTCGTGGAGATAGTTTTTCGTGGAGGTGATTTTCGTGGGAGTTCTTCGGGGGAGATTTTTGTGGTGGTCTTTTCTCTCTGTCAATTATTCACTCACATGTGCACGTTCAGAATTTCGGAGAAAACTTTATTCAAGAGACGTGCTGTGTGCAGAAAAGTGGTGATAAGGTATTGCCGTGAATGTTGAGAACATCTGCAGACAACATCTGTGAAGAAGTTGGCTGAAGACTGCTTTTCGTGGATCTCCTTTTGGCATCACGTTTTGCTTTCTTGTTTTAGTTTTTATTCTTGTTATTTGTTTTAGAAAGCATTTGTTTTCTCAATTTGTTGAGGAAATTGATTTTTGTGAAAATCACTAGTGATAGGTTTTTGTAAACGGTTAAGTTTTCTAGTGATGAATTTTTTCCCTGAAGCACAGTACTTGTGCAAATTTAATCTTGTCCATCTATTAATTTAAAGTCAATTTGTGTTACAAAATATAATATTCTGCTGCATGTTGTCCGAGATGTTGTAACATCTGGCACAACATTTAATTCTGACAAGACACGAATTTGCATATCTCGTCTAGCTGTTTATGTTAAGTGAATTTGTGTTACAAAGTATAATATTTCGCTACATGTTGTCCCAGATGTTGTAACATCTGGAACAACACCTAATTCTGACAAAACACAAATTCTCTGTTTTATATCCTATACTGATATTGTTATTAATTTTAGCACATGTAGGACAAAATAATTTTACAACTACTAAACCGTTCATCAAATTCAGAGAGAGTTTCTCCTGACTTCATCTTAGCATTGTAAAACTTCTGGATTGTAACTGTCTCTTTATTTTCTTTGGTCTGGTCATTGTCTTCACACAGTTGTGTCAGTTTCTCTCATGTCTCTTTTGTTGTAGAGCAAATTTTAATTTTGGCAAAAATATTCTTATCTAAAGTTTTATAAAGTATATATTTGGCGACGTTGTCAAGGTTCGCCTTCTTTTTGTCATTAACCGTCCATTTGGATCAATGCTTTTCCACTATTTGGAGAGCACCTTCAGTTATAGCCACAACTGGATTGACTTTCAAGATCTTTATAGGCCCTTCAGTGATGACATACCGCATGTCATTGTCTTAAGCTGCAAAATATGCATGCATACAAATTTTTCAGTCATCATAATCTTCTTTAGAAAACATAAGAATCTTGTTAAATGATGCCATATGTATAAGTTGTAGGTATCGATGTTCGAAAAAACTTTGCTCTGATACCAGTTGTTAGGATCGGGAAAAAGTATAGAGGGGGGTGAATAAACTCTTTAAAAATATTTGATTTTAAAATTTGTTTCCAATCATTTTTTTAGGCGGTTGAAAGTTTTTCTCAAACGGTTATAAATATGAACCACTTGAAAAGTGTGGAAAACGGTTCAAATTTTCTAATGATAGCTTCAACTGGTTGGGTGGCTTGTTAACAAGAAACGGTTTGAAATGTAACATTTAATCAGCTGCAACAACAACATTAAAATGACCGGCTCATTGATTAGCATCATTTTATAGCAACTGTTATTAGCATCAAAACTTGTAGGATGCATAAGTAATCTTATATTCTGGGATTGTGACATTAATGAAGATCTTTATCGGGACAGGTGCAGGACCTAGTTGACTTGTAGCAGTGCAAAACCATTGAATGTCATGAGCCGGTCAGAGAATATTTTTCATTAAGTGAGTAATGAATAACTCTTTAATGAAGCGGTCGACATATGTCTTCGAACAACTGATTGGAAATCTTCTAGCAGTTGAAGCTCTTCTATTGCAAGCTGTTGAATAGTTCCTGCTATACCAGATAAACAGCAGTTGTTTTTCTGAAATAGTTAAGTATTATTTTGATTTTGTCAATCACTAAAACTTTAGATAATACTAATAATTTCTTAGAAAAAATTGAGGTCATTTAAAAAATATAGTAACAATAGAATCGATTTTATTTTGGATAAAACAATCATTTTGAGAAAGGGGAAAATATAAAGTTCCCTCTAATTCGATTTTTCTGCGATTTTTATTCTTTTAAATAATTAAATTTTAATCTTAGTTAGCGAGCAATCTTTGTTTAATTTGTAATTTTTTTACTTTCTCCGTGAAAGTTAGCACGTGGTGTCGAACATGCCTGATGGCTAACACTTGGTGACATATCAGTAGTGGGTCGTACCACGCCATAGCTCTAACCGAGACGAACTAAAATTTTAATATAAATAACTAATTATAAAACAAATAAGATCATATGAAGGACGATTTAGGAGATTAAAGTTACAATTTTCCTTTATATATATATACACATATATATATATATATAAACATATTATTAAGTTTTCCCTTAATATAGACAAAGGACTTGGTGTGTTTTTGTTGTTCTCATCTCTCTTGACAAAGGACTTGGTGTGTTTTTGTTGTTTTCATCTCTCTTTTTTCATTTTTTTCAATTTATTATTGCAAAATTGTAGATTAGTCGCTCACTATTTTTCTCAACGATGATATAACCCTCATTCGAAATTTCAAATTTACCGTTTCAACACTCATTAATTTTCACAATTATGATATGATCTTTATTTAAATATAAATTAAATTAATTATAAATTTTTTTGGCAAACACGCATTAATAAATACATATAGTTTTGTGTCAAATGTCACTATTGTGTGTATATATATTTATTTATTTTATATTTTACCTCATTATTGTAGCTTAAATTACGTTTCAATTTTTATTAGTATGAAATGAAATAATATAATATTCTTAGAAGCGTGTCCATTAACCAACCCTGGTTAAATTGAAGTCAAGGCAGATAGAAAGCATAATTAATGCTCCCAAAGTAATACAAAGTCCCCGTCACACTTGATGAGTACGGAAGAATACCGAAATCAGCGTGGATTGAAGTAGGGATGTAGTTTAGTCGAGTCGAATAGTATTACGTTTGAGCTCAGCTCGTTTAATGTATACACAGGTTCTAATTCGGTTCGAGTTTATATTATGGGGCTCAAATTTGGATCGTTTTAAAATTATTAAGCTCGCGAATAGCTTGAGTTCAACTCGTTTATCATTTTTAACTAGTCTCATTCTACTCATTAAATGAGCTCGTTTTCGAGCTTAATAAACAAGATCATTTTCGATTACATTAAACAAGCTCGTTTTCGAAATCGTCGACCATTCTTATCCGAAAGATCAACTAAGATATGAGAATTTAAGGGGTATTCTTCTCATTTTATAGTATTTCAATCATTTTCTTTATACTCAAATTTCGATGTGGGACAATGCAAGTTATTATTATACACTCAAAGTGTCAGCAATTTGTGATAATTTGAAATTAATTAAATGCATTTCATATACATCATTTAAGATAGTTGGTGGTGTGGACATGAAAAAGTTGCGGAAATTTCATACGCAATTCAATGTTCACATCTCGGAGTTCGATTATAAATAGAGGCACAATTCAATCATTTCATTCATCCATTCTCGTTTATTTTATTTCATCTCATAGCATTTGAGTTCTTTGTTATAATATTTGTAAAATGTTTGTCCTCGTATATTAAGAGAGTATGAATTCTATGTAGAAACACAGTGAGTGATTGCACACCATAAAATATTTTATAAAATTCTTTTCATCTTGCCATTGGTTTTTGCCCTAATAATTTTTAGGGATTTTCCACGTAAAACTCGATGTCCAG
Organism: Primulina eburnea; assembly: GCF_022965805.1. Lineage (NCBI taxonomy): Eukaryota > Viridiplantae > Streptophyta > Magnoliopsida > Lamiales > Gesneriaceae > Primulina > Primulina eburnea. Next base: position 10,005,851 of record NC_133117.1, read on the forward strand.
TTTTATATTTCATGCTCATAATATTATCTCAAGATGATGCTCATTTGACCAACAAGTGGTATCAGAGCATTGATTTAAAATTTCTTAAAATTCTGAGTATGATCTGTGGTTGTAGCCTAAACTAATCTTCCACACTTGAAAATATTTTTTATTAATGTGGGATTACTTTGTCCAGTCTACTAAATTTTTGTAGACATAATGGCCGGCAGGTACGAGATAGAAAAGTTCAACTGAAGAAATTTTATGATGTGAAAAATCAAGCAGTTTTAAGAAACAAGAATTGTTTGGTGGCTATTGAAAATAGACCGAGGGAAATGAAGTATGATGGAAAATAGAATGAGGTGAATAATAATGATGTTGCTAGTTTATACTTGGGTATAGCAGAAAAAGTACTATCAAGTATATCTGAGACAAAGATGACAAAATTATCTGTGATACTCTGACAAAGATGTACGGAGTCAGTGCACTGCACAATAAAATTTTCTAAAGAGAAGGCTTTATACCTTTCATATGGCAAAATCCTCATTAATTACTGATCATATCAACACTCTTAATACTCTATTTATCCAACTCACCTACATGGGAAATAAAATAGAGAAAAATGAAGGTGCCGAGATTCTACTCAAAGTCTACCATATTCATATTATCCTCTGTAAAATTTGACGATGTCTTAACTACGATTCTTGGAGAAGAAAGTCGGAAAAATAATAAAAAATATAGGTTGGTAACTTCGAAGGAGGCATATGCTTTACCGATGATAAGAGGAAGATTTATAAACCGTGACTCCAGTGGGAGCCAAAGGCGAGATAGATCAAAGCCAAGAAGTAAGAAGAAAAATATTTATTTTTTAAACATACCAGTAATTGGAACTTCAAGAAAGAGTGTACGAGTACTGAGAAGAGTTTCAAGGAAAAATGACCAGTACTTAAGATTGTGGTGAAATATTATTCAGCGAAGCAGCAATAGTTGTAGAAGGCAGGCACAAATTTTGTGACACGTGGATTATGAACTCAGGAGCGACGTGGCATATGACGTCTCGGAGAGCATGGTTCGATAAGTATGAACCAGTCTCGGGAGGATATGTATTAATGAAAAATGATCATGCCTTGGAAATCATCGGAGTCGGTACTATCAAAATAATAATGTTTGATTGCACCATTCACATCATACTGGAGGTACAACATGTGAAAGGGCTGACAAGTAATCTTTTGTCCTTGGGGCAATTGGATGATATCGAGTGCAAAACTCTTATCAAGAAAGAGATGATAAAGATTGTGAAGGACGCCCTTGTGTTTATGAAGCGGAAAAATTTGTTGTAAATCTATATGTACTTTTGGGATAAATTCACAAAGAGGTGAAACTAGCTGTTGAATATATTAACAGTGTTATTGTGAGGCCCGGGGCCGAAGAGGGCGGGGGGTGATCGCCGGTGCCATCAGTTGCACGGACAATGAGCGGCTCCTGGCAGGCTTCTAGGTGGAGGGAACATGAATGAACCGATCCCATACCGGAATGAGAGGGATCCGAGACTGTTCAATGTAATGGACTGTACAGTTGAAGAGGGCTTAAAAGATTTGATTTGTACTACTCATATCACGAAGGTGCATCTTCTTTTCGGTAGCTCATCACATAAGAACTCCAAAGTTAAGCATGCTTGACTTGGGGCAATTTTGGGATGGGTGACCTCCTGGGAAGTTTCCTAGGGTACGTGTGACTGAGGACATAAGCACGCTGGAAAGACCCGTCTTGGTACAGTGAGGAAAGTCGTCGAATCTGGGGCGTTACAAGTGGTATCAGAGCCGACCTCTCTTAGTACGGTGTGGTTCGGGGATGAACCAATCGGAAGCTGGTGGGCATGTGAGGCCCGGGGCCGAAGAGGGCGGGGGTTGATCGCCGGTGCCATCAGTTGCACGGACAATGAGCGGCTCCAGGCAGGCTTCTAGGTGGAGGGAACATGAATGAACCGATCCCATACTGGAATGAGAGGGATCCGAGACTGTTCAATGTAATGGACTGTGCAGTTGAAGAGGGTTTAAAAGATTTGATTTGTACTACTCATATCACGAAGGTGCATCTTCTTTTCGGTAGCTCATCACATAAGAACTCCAAAGTTAAGCGTTCTTGACTCGGGGAAATTTTGGGATGGGTGACCTCCTGGGAAGTTCCCCAGGGTGCGTGTGAGTGAGGACATAAGCACGCTAGAAAGACCCGTCTTGGTACAGTGAGGAAAGTCGTCGAATCTGGGGCGTTACAGTTATGGAATAGAAAGCTCGGGCATATGTCAGAACGAGGTTCAAAATTCTCTCAGAATGAAAGCTGTTGTCGTGGCTTACAAAAGTGTCTCTACCCTTTTGTGAGCATCGTGTTACCAGTAACAACAAATGTTAAAGGTTGAAACTTCTACTACCAAAATTAAAATATATTGGAGCATATTCATTCGGATGTTTGGCAGGAACCAATTGTATCTCTAGTAGGAGAGAGATATTTTATATCGTTCATTGATGATTTCTCTAGGAAATGTTTAGTATATACAATCAAGAAGAAATCAGATGTTTTTCAGATATCCAAAGATTTAAAAGCACGAACTAAACTTGATTCTGAAAAAAAATCAAGTGGTTGAGTACTGACAATGAAGGAGAATATACCATAGACAAATTTGATTGATTTTGCCAACATGATGGCATCAAAAAACAGTTCACAATGGCTTACACAACTCAACAAAATGCAGTGATGGAGCAGATGAGCAGGACCTTGTTGGACAGAAAAAGATCCATGTTGAGGACTGCGGGTCTAGCCAAGTCATTTTGGGCTGAAGCAGTCAAGACAAGCTATTCATATCATCAATCGTTCTCCTTCAGCGGTGATTGATTTGAAGACTCAGATGGAGATGTGGACTGAGAAGTCGGTTAATTATGAGTAAAGGTGTAACGCCCCAGATTCGATGATTGTCCTCACTATATCAAGACGGGTCTTTCCAACGTTCTTATGTCCTCATTCACACGCACCCCAGAAAACTTCCCAGGAGGTTACCCATCCCAAAATTGCCCCAAGTCAAGCACACTTAACTTTGGAGTTCTTATGTGATGAGCTACCGAAAAGAAGATTCACCTTCGTGATATGAGTAGTACATATCAAATCTTTTAAGCCCTTTTCAACTGTACAGTCCATTACATTGAACATTCTCGGAATCCCTCTCATTTCGGTGTGAGATCGGTTCATTCATGTTCCCTCCACCTAGAAGACTGTCAGGAGCCGCTCATTGTCCGTGCAACCTCATGGCACCGGCGATTAGACTTGTCAAAATGGGTTAGGCCCGTTGGGCCGGCCCGCCCCGCCATAAAAATTGAAGGGGTTGGGTTGAAAAAATAGCAACCCGTTTGGAGGTGGGCCAAATGGGTTGAGCCCGTTTGGGTTGCGGGTCAAGACGGGTCGAGCCCAAACGGGGCGGGCTGGCCCGTCAAATTAGGATAAAATTTTACATTTTTAAGTTTTATATAAAAATTGGAATAAGTTTCATGCGTCCCCATGTTTTAGAACAAATATATTGATAATTTACTCTTAGAACAAATATACATAAAGAAAATAAAAAGAGAGAAATTTACAAATATACATAAAGCAAACAAAAGGGAAGAAATTCCTGTAAATTTTATTCATGAATCTTAAAATAATTATTAAGCATAGCAGTTGTTTGTGAACCCAAGAGCGGTTTCTTTTGAAGCCCGACGAGTTGCAGTGAAATTTTGTGGACCCGACTGAGGTTTGCTAAGTATGTGTATTGTTGAAGACATAATATTTTTTAAAATTTACAACCGTCTCTTTCCTCGACTTTATGTTCTCTTCCATGTCTCAATCTTCATGTTTGGTTTAAACACTTTACTTTTTATGGATTATGTTGTATGATTTCTTAATTTCTTATTTCAACGTTTTTAAGTATTTTATGAAACTATTTGACTGAAATATATTTTTCTTATATATTTACTTCGATACTCTTCAGAATTTTTTTTTAAAAAAAATAAGCGGGCCGGCCCGCCTAACCCGCGGCCCAAGGTGGGTTGGGCTGGGTTGACCATTTAGAGGCCCGCCAAAATGGCGTGTTGCGGCCGGTTGTGGGCTGGTCCGCCCCGCCAACCCGTTTTGACATGTATACCAGCGATCACCCCCCGTCCTCTTCGGCCCCGGGCCTCACATGCCCACCAGATTCCGCTTGGGTCGTCCCCGAACCACACCGTACTAAGAGAGGTCGGCTCTGATACCAACTGTAACGCCCTAGATTCGACGACTGTCCTCACTGTATCAAGACGGGTCTTTCCAGCATGCTTATGTCCTCACTCACACGCACCCTAGGAAAGTTCTCAGGAGGTCACTCATCCCAAAATTGCCCCAAGTCAAGCATGCTTAACTTTGGAGTTCTTATGTGATGAGCTACCGAAAAGAAGATGCACCTTAGTGATATGAGTAATACATATCAAATTTTTTAAACTATTTTCAACTGTACAGTCCATTACATTGAACAGTCTCAGAATCCCTCTCATTCTGGTGTGGGATCGGTTCATTCATATTCCCTCCACCTAGAAGACTGCCAGGAGCTGCTCATTATCCGTGCAACCTCATGGCACCTCCCCCCCCCCCCCCGGCCTTCTTTGGCCCCGGGCCTCACAAAAGGGGTTTCTCTTGTGGGATCCTACTGTCCATAAGCTTGTCATTAGTACAGATTTTATGATAAAGTGAAGGGAGACAAAGACATACTGAAATCAGAAACTACTATAATTCTGGTCTAAAATAAGACAGACGCAAATCAAATTTCTTGTGAAGAAGTACCGGAGCAAGAGGAACAAGAACATGTTGAGTTTGAGGTTTCAAAAGTGAGGCAATCAACTTGAGAGAGAAAATCACCAGGTTGGCTGTCAGATTATGTCATTGAAAACAATATTTAATATTGTCTATTTTCAGAAGATGGTGAGCTATCGAGTTTCATGAGGCTAGTCAAATCTCGGATGTATCCTTGTGTATGACAGCAATGCAAGAAGAATTGGAGACAATAGAGAGAAGTAAAACTTGGGATCTTGTTACACTACCACGAGGTAGGAAAACCATTGGTAACATATAAGTCTATAAGATTAAATGTGATGGCAAAAATCAAGTGGAGTAGTATCGTGCTAGATTGATGGTAAAAGGGTATGCTCAGAAAGAAGGCATTGAATTCAATGAAATATTTCTCTTGTGATGTGGTTTACAACAATCAGAGTAGTGTTGGCATTATGTGTGGCGTTTGACCTACATCTAGAATAGCTAGATGTGAAAACGATATTTCTTCATGGAGATCTTGAATAAGAAATCTATATGCTCCAGCCAAAATGTTTTGTGAAAAAAAGACAAAGTGAACTTGGTTTGCAGGTTGAAACAATTTATGTACGGTCTCAAACCGCCACCAAGATGTCGATACAAGAGATTTAATTCCTATATCACGATCCTTGGATACAACAAACTTAGTGCTGACCCTTGTATATATTTCATTAGGCATGATGATGATTATATTATTTTCTTGTTATATGTTAATGACATCTTGGTAGCAAACCCCAACAAAGATTAGGTCCAAGAATTGAAGGCACAATTGGACACATAATTTGATATGAAGGACTTGGGACCAGCAAACAAGATTCTAGTGATGTAAGTTCACCGAGAGAGAAGTAACAGATAGATTTTGCTTTCCCGGAAAAATTATTTGAAAAAAGTCTTGCAACGCTTCAACATACAATATCGTAAGACAATCTCGATCTCTCTTCCTGTTAACTTCAAGTTATCATCCGAGATAAGTACTAACAGTGAAATAGAGGGGATGAAGTTGTATAGAGTACCACATGCATCAACAGTGGAAAGTTTTATGTTCGCCATGATTTATACAAGGCCGGATATTGCTAAAGGAGTGGGAGAAGTTATTCGGTATATGGTGAATCTTGGACGAGAGCATCGAGGCGCTATTAAGAGGATTACTTAGATACATTAAGGGTACTTCAATTGCTTTATTATGTTTTGGAGGATCAGATTTTATACTCAGGGGCTGTGTCGATTCATATTATGCAGGTGTTCCTGAAAAGAGAAAATCTACTATTGGTTATGTGTTTACACTTGCAGGAGAAACAGTAAGTTGAATTTCAAAACTGCAAACAGTTGTGGTGTTATCTACAACATATGTAGAATATATAGCAGTTACTCAAACTTGCAATGAGGCAATATAGATTAAAAAATTATTGAAGGAAACCGAGAACAAAAAAGATAAGGTTCATTTGTTTTGTTACAGTCAGAGCGCCTTGCATATGCAAGGAATTCATCATTTCATTCCAGGACTAAACACATTGGAGTTTAATTTCACTTTGTTCAAGAAGTAGTAGAAAAAGGAAGTGTAGATATGGAAAAGATCTATACAAAAGATAACAGAGCTGATGCTGAAAGGGGATCGGTTACGGTGACCGGATGCGCAACGAAAGTCAAAAATTTTGGATTTATCGCAAGAATTTTCGGCCACCATGACTTTGTGTGTAGCAAATACAATAAAACACAAAAATGACATTCATAGTGTGTTTAGAAATTTACCTATCAACCTCTTGAGGTTGATGATGGCTCCAACCAAGTTGTAAACAACTTGGCTCTTCAAGGATGACAAATCTACAAGCTTCCTTTGAGCACTCCTTGCCCAACTATTAAGCCCACCACCAACTAGGTAGATCCCCTCATATTTTGCACTAGAAAAATATGAGGATTTTTCAAAGAGAAGTGAAGTGTTTCCTCAACAAATTGAAGAACAAAATTTTAGAGAGAAAATGGGAGAGGAGAGAATGAATTTTTTCGTGCATCTCATGGTCAAGGAGAGAAGGTGGAGCATTTTCTTGGTTGTAGAAAAAGTTGTGTCCAACTTTTGCATGCCATGCCTTGGAGACACAAAAAGCTGTCTCACAACCCTTCACCTCCCAAGCATGATATATTATATGGTTTTTTAAAAAATTAAAAACCATTGACTAAATTTAATTATCTCAAACATATTTGAGACTAATTAAACATTACTTGAATTTACCCAAGTCCCACTAGTTAAATAATTAATTTAAATTGAGCTCTACAAGACTCAATATAATTTAATTAATTCAACACTTGAATTAATTTAATTATTTGGACTCTACTAGGTCCACTAGTGTTTAATTAATTCAAAACATGAATTAATTTAATTTAGTCCATAATAATGTTTATGAAAATCACAATTTTCAAATACATTATTCACTTGGCCAAATTTTAATTTAGGAACACATTATAAATTAAAATTTACATTGCTCTCATAGAAGTCATACTTCTATTTTTCTTTATGCTTATAAACTCATTTATAAGCCGTTCAACACATTGAACTATTTTTCTCCTTTATAGAAGTCATACTTCTAATTTTCCCTACGCTTATAAACTCCTTTATAAGCCGTTCAACACATTGAACTATTTTTACTTCTCAACGGGATCTAGAAAGCTAGTACTTGTGTGGCCCTCAATGGTTCATTGATACAACTAGCCGTGGGTTCACATCTCCATGTGATTCGGACTAAACATGTCCTTATATGAGCATACCCCAATTGCTCCATTCTTACTTATCAACACCTTGATAACAAGAACGTCAGAACTCAAGTCTGATATTACCCAACCAATCATGTTAAACGCCTAGCAGCATCGCTTACATGATTCCCTAGGTATCAAATGATAGTGTCTGCAAGAACCATTCAATTATGGTTAGCGTACAGTACGGTCCCTTCAACTCATATATCCCGACCGATTCGACAACCATTGGTTTATCGAGAGTTGTCAATGAATCGATACTATGTGTCATGTCGTAGTTGCATCGATGGTGTAATCTATGAAACCCCTTGCATAATTACCACCATACTCTGATCAGAGATTTCAACCTACATACACATGATAACACATAGGATATCCATACCCGAAGGTAAGCGGTGAATCCCCGACTACAATCCATCGACTCCTCTATGTTTCGACAGAACACCCAACCTTGCCACCTGATGACCCCATGAGAGTCGGTAAACAAGTCAAAGTGTAATTCTAGCACATAGAGTCTCAACGTTGTCCCGGGTCATAAGGACTAATGGTGTACAACCATAAAACAGGACGTTTCCACTCGATAAGTGAGAACCACTTGGAAATTCCTTTTATGGAAGGTTGTTCAGTGCACTCTACCAGGAGCACCTATCTGCATGCTCGGACATCACAACGTCCCCTACCAATGAAACATGGTACTCACATCACAGATACTAGTCTCGAACTCTAGCGGCCTATATCCTTCTTAGTGGCGGCTGAATCGACTAGGAACGGTTTAGAATATACAGTATTCCAAATATGAGTTTCATGATACTCATCATATGAGCATCTCATATTCTTTCTACTATTTGTATATTCAAGGGCTTTATCTATACAACTAGCATGGGTATACAGATAAAGATGTGCCAAAATAATAATTTTAAATATTATTAAAATAAAGATTGCTTATACATAGAGTTTTATTGTGAACACTCGACCAACAGTTGGCTCAACGGGCACCTACTCTAACAATCTCCCACTTGTACTAGAGCCAACTACCCATATGCTTCAAACCTATTGATTCGCGATGCATCTTGAATAATAGTCCAGGTAAAGGCTTAGCTAGTGGATCAGCAATATTATCTGCGGAGCCGACTATGTCAATCGACACTTCTTCCTCTTTCCACAATCTCTCCGAGGATGTGGTACTTTCTCAATACATGTTTGGACTTCTGATGAGACCTTTCTTCTTTGCTTGAGCTAAAGCTCCCGTGTTGTCACACAACACCGGGACAGGAGCAACTCCATTAGGAATGACGTCCAACTCTTAGACGAAATTCCATATCCAAACAGCCTCTCTTGCTGCATCTGATGCAGCAATGTATTCGGCCTCTGTGCTGGAATCAGCAGTATTGTTTTGCTTGGAACACTTCCAAGAGACAGCAGCACCATTGAGCATGAATACAAACCAGAGGTTGACTTCGAGTCATCGATATCGCTTTGGAAGCTATAGTCGGTATAGCCTTCCAATTTCAGTTCTCCACCCCATAGACCAAGAAAAATTTATTGGTCCTTCTCAACTACTTGAGCATGTCTTTCACAGCTTTCAGTGTGGAAGACCAGGGTTCGATTGATATCTACTCACTAAACTTAGTGCGAAAGCCACGTCAGGACGTGTAGATATCATCCCATACATGATACTACCAATTGCCGAAGCATACGGAATGCGTGTCATCGCCGCTATCTCTGCATCATTCTTGGGAGACATTGACTTGGATAGGGACACGCCATGACACATTGGTAGATGTCCTCTCTTGGACTCATCCATCGAGAACCGCTTCACGATGGTATCAATGTATGTGGACTGGGTAAGACAAAGCAATCTTCTTGATCTATCTCTATAGATCTGTATTCCCAATACAAAAGATGCTTCACCCAAGTCCTGTATCGAGAACTCACTTGCTAACCATATTTTAGTTGATTGCAACATTCCTACATCATTCCCAATGAGTAGAATGTCATCAACATAAAACACCAGGAATGTCACAACACTCCCACTGACCTTCTTATACACACAGGGTTCCTCAGGATTCTTATCAAAACCAAACTCCTTGATTGTACTATCGAATCTGAGGTTCCAACTCCTAGATGCCTGTTTTAGACCATAAACAAATCTCTGAAGTTTGCATACCATATGCTCACTTCCGACAGATGTAAACCCTTCAGGTTTGAGACATGTAAATCTCTTCCTTAATATCCCCATTACGAAAGGCTGTCTTAACATCCATCTGCCATATCTCATAGTCATACCATGCAGCTATGGCTAGCAAAATCCTTATGGACTTGAACATTGCGACTGGGGAAAAGGATTCCTCAAAGTCAACTCCTTGTCTTTGAGTATATCATTTTGCCACCAATCGCACCTTGAAGGTCAATACCTTCCCATCTGCCCCAAGTTTCCTCTTGTAAATTCATTAACACCCTATGGGAACAATTCCCTCAGGTGGATCCATGAGATTCCACACTTGGTTCGAATGCATGGAATTCATCTCAGATTCCATCGCTTCAAGCCACTTGGATGAATCGGCATCAGATAACGCTTCCTTGAAGGTCCTTGGATCACATCCATGGTTAGGCTCATCATGGCCCTCTTCAAGAAGCAGACCATACCTCATAGGTGGTCTCGAGACTCTCTCGGATCTTCTAGGAGCTTGTATCTCCTCTCTTGGCTCTTCGGGTGTGGGTTCTATAATTGTGTGTGTCTCTCAAACCTCTTCGAGTTCTATCATCTCCCTTTTTCTATCCAATAGAAATTCTTTTTCCAAAAAGATTGCATTCCTAGAAACAAACACATTTGTTTCTCGGGGATGATAGAAATGATATCCAACTGAATTCCTTGGATATCCCACAAAGTAACATAAAATGGATCGACTATCCAATTTATCTACCACTACCTGCTTCACATAAGCAGGGCTCCCCATATTCTAAGACAAGAATATTTGGGAGGCTTACCTATCCATATCTCATATGGTGTCTGCCTTTGAATGGACATTTAGTGGAATATCTTTCAATTTTAAATTTTAGAGATCGTTTTCAAGTTCTCCAGTACCAATTAAACATTTATTCTTGTAAATGTTGCAAACACCTTTGCTAAATAGACAAGAATATCCATCTTTATCACAATAGAAATGGAAACAATGTTTTTCACCAAAAAGGTACAAACAAAACATCTCTTAAAAATTAACTTAAAATCATTGTTCAACAATAAGTAAACATTTCTTAAGGTCTTGGCAGCAACTCTTGCTCCATTGCCTATCCTCAATAAGGTCTCACCTTCCCTTAGTCTCCTACTTCTTCCCATCACCTGCAGCACATTACAGAGATGTGATCCACATCCGGTATCCAATACCCAAGAAGTAGAGCTAATTGAAATGTTTACTTCAATTTAGAACATACCGTTTCCAGAGCTCTTCTGGGCAAGATACTCCCTGCAGTTACGCCTCCAATGTCCAGGCTTCTTGCAGTGATGACAAACATCACTAGTCTTGTCAGCCTTCACTGGTGTGGCTGCCACAACGGGATTCCGAGATTGCCTCATCAAGGGCACGTTCTTCTTGGGACGTTGGAAAGAACGCTTCTTTCCCTTCCCATGTGGATCAATCTCCGTACTAGATGAAGAACCCACATAAAGAACCAACTTCTCTTTCTTGATGGTTGATTCAAACGTAACAAGCATATTCACCAACTCCTCAAGGGTCGGCTCCATCTTGTTCATGTTGAAGTTCACCACAAAAGGATCAAATGAGCTAGGCAATGATAACAGCAACACGTCGGTGGTCAACTCCGAAGGCAAGATCAGATCCATGCCAACGAGCTTTTCCACGAGCCCAATCAACTTCAGGCCATGCTCATGGACCGAGGCCTCATCTCGCATGCGCAAAGTGATCAGCTCCTTGACGGTAGCATGCCTAAGAGGCCGTGTTTGCTCACCAAAGAGTTCCTTGAGATGCAAATGAATGTCAGCAGCACTCTTTGCATCCTCAAAACGCCTCTGCAGCTTATCATTCATAGAAGTCAGCATATAACACCTGGCTATCAAGTCATGGTCACACCATTCCTTGTAAGCCTGCAATTCCTCAGGAGTGCAGTCAGTCGGAGCTTCAACAGGGGGCGACTCAGTCAGTGTATATGCTACCTTTTCCGAATTCAAGACGATTTTCAGGTTTCTTAGCCAAGTGAGGTAATTAGGTCTAGTTAATATGTGTTTGTCGAGTATTGCAGATATCGGATTGCGAATCGAAGACATTGTCAATTTGTACTGAAAAGTAAAAACAGATAAATGTTGATGACTATTTTAAAATGTTTACTAAGATATGAAGTTTGGACTTTTACTTCATAAATATTTGCTCCCACTGTTTTGACATCTTTCACTACCCTCTAGTGAAAACGGGAAACTCCTTTCCTCAGTAGGTACGTAAGGTCCAATTAGCGAATTATGATCCCGAATAATATCAGCCAATCACAATTCCTAAGAGGTAGTTTCCAATTGCATCACAATGCAACCCTCTACGTAAAATTTTGTCTCACGTTTGATTAGGACCCAATAATATGACGTCGTTCATCTTCACGTGTCAAGCCTTACCCATCGATATTGAACCTTAATGGACGGTCGCCATGAGTTCCCCCAATAATATGAGTCGAAATCATGGGAGTTCCACGTAGTTCATATCCCCATGTCAATGGATGTCACAGCTTTCCGGCACCCAAGGCCCCCCCAATAATATGAGCCGAGCCTCGAGTACGGGTAGCGTTCATCATGCACCCATTGTCGATGGAAGACATGGAAATTATAAACAAATTTATAATTTCCCTTTTCGGGCTTGATATTAATTTTGAATCTTATTCAAAATGAGGGTTTTTTAATTTTGAAAGGTCTCATCATTAATTTTATTTTAAAAGCTCGCCATGTTTGATCGTATGTTTGTCGGATTCATGCAACTTTGTTATTATCATAATAATAACGCACATACTCATTATTTATAACATATCATGCATGTATTATAAACAGTAGACAAACAAGGATGATCAATCGCCCCAAAACTAACGGACCGTGTGAGCTAAACACGGGCCTAGGTCCAATCCTAGAGAAATGCACGGGATGCAAATGCAACTATTACATAAGCTTTTAATATTTATATGTCTTCGATATTCATAATCATCATGGCCACCATCTTTCAATCTTGATCATCCACTATACTAATATTTACAAATAAATATCCATGGCAAATAGGGATACATCTCATGGGGTGGGAACGGGCCATAAACCAAGCCCACTTTATAAATTGATAATTATTACAATCATTCAACACAAAATATCCTAGCATACACCTAGCAAATTGGGCTTGGGCTTTTGATCATCCTTCATGCACAATATCACATATCATACACCATCAATTAATTATCATAATAATTAATTGATCCAATATTATATATCTTGATCCAATCACTAACCGCCACGATTATAAACTAAATTAACAAAGTATACAAACACCTTTGTCTACTTTCAAATTAATTTATTTATAACCGAATTTCTTGTAAATCACCATTTACTATAAATATTTAAAGTCCAACTTAAAATATTTATTTCATGAGAAAATGTTTGCAACTTTTGTAATTTTAAACTTAAGGGCCCAAAGACTCATTTTTCACCAAAAACATTTTGGCCCATTTAAAATTCACAAATATGTTAGCCATTCAATGGCCCAACAACTCAAGGCCCATGACACTTTGATATTCCAAAACACTTTTGGAAACCCTAGTCGTCATCGTCGTCGCCGGAGCTCCGTCGCCGGATTTCGGCAACATAATTTTTTTTTTATTAAAAAGAGGGGGGCTGTTTGGGCTGCCCTTGCTGTCCGTTTCGGGCAGCCCCTCGGGCAGCCCAAGCTGCCCGAGATGGGCAGCAATTTCTGCCCAAAAGCCGGCCCAAATCCGGCCTTGAATCGTTGCAAAACTTCACCTCATGCGGTTAGAAATCGATCTCAACATAATATCTTGTAATTGCTACACAAAATCGTAACCATAGCTCGGATACCACTTGAAAGGAGATCGGTTACGGTGACCGGAAGCGCAACGAAAGTCAAAAATTTTGGATTTATCGCAAGAATTTTCGGCCACCATGACTTTGTGTGTAGCAAATACAATAAAACACAAAAATGACATTCATAATGTGTTTAGAAATTTACCTATCAACCTCTTGAGGTTGATGATGGCTCCAACCAAGTTGTAAACAACTTGGCTCTTCAAGGATGACAAATCTACAAGCTTCCTTTGAGCACTCCTTGCCCAACTATTAAGCCCACCACCAACTAGGTAGATCCCCTCATATTTTGCACTAGAAAAATATGAGGATTTTTCAAAGAGAAGTGAAGTGTTTCCTCAACAAATTGAAGAACAAAATTTTAGAGAAAAAATGGGAGAGGAGAGAATGAATTTTTTCGTGCATCTCATGGTCAAGGAGAGAAGGTGGAGCATTTTCTTGGTTGTAGAAAAAGTTGTGTCCAACTTTTGCATGCCATGCCTTGGAGACACAAAAAGTTGTCTCCCAACCCTTCACCTCCCATGCATGATATATTATATGGTTTTTTAACAAATTAAAAACCATGGACTAAAATTAATTATCTCAAACATATTTGAGACTAATTAAACATTACTTGAATTTACCCAAGTCCCACTAGTTAAATAATTAATTTAAATTGAGCTCTACAAGACTCAATATAATTTAATTAATTTAACAATTGAATTAATTTAATTATTTGGACTCTACTAGGTCCACTAGTGTTTAATTAATTCAACACTTGAATTAATTTAATTTAGTCCATAATAATGTTTATGAAAATCACAATTTTCAAATACATTATTCACTTGGCCAAATTTTAATTTAGGAACACATTCATAAATTAAAATTTACATTTCTCTCATAGAAGTCATACTTCTATTTTTCTTTACGCTTATAAACTCATTTATAAGCCGTTCAACACATTGAACTATTTTTCTCCTTTATAGAAGTCATACTTCTAATTTTTCCTACGCTTATAAACTCCTTTATAAGCCGTTCAACACATTGAACTATTTTTACTTCTCAAGGGGATCTAGAAAGCTAGTACTTGTGTGGCCCTCAATGGTTCATTGATACAACTAGCCGTGGGTTCACATCTCCATGTGATTCGGACTAAACATGTCCTTATATGAGCATACCCCAATTGCTCCATTCTTACTTATCAACACCTTGATAACAAGAGCGTCAGAACTCAAGTCTGATAGTACCCAACCAATCATGTTAAACGCCTAGCAGCATCGCTTACATGATTCCCTAGGTATCAAATGATAGTGCCTGCAAGAACCATTCAATTATGGTTAGCGTACAGTACGGTCCCTTCAACTCATATATCCCGACCGATTCGACAACCATTGGTTTATCGAGAGTTGTCAATGAATCGATACTATGTGTCATGTCGTAGTTGCATCGATGGTGTAATCTATGAAACCCCTTTCATAATTACCACCATACTCTGATCAGAGATTTCAACCTACATACACATGATAACACATAGGATATCCATACCCGAAGGTAAGCGGTAAATCCCCGACTACAATGCATCGACTCCTATATGTTTCGACAGAACACCCAACCTTGCCACCTGATGACCCCATGAGAGTCGATAAACAAGTCAAAGTGTAATTCTAGCACATAGAGTCTCAATGTTGTCCCGGGTCATAAAGACTAATGGTGTACAACCATAAAACAGGACGTTTCCACTCGATAAGTGAGAACCACTTGGAAAGTCCTTTTATGGAGGGTTGTTCAGTTCACTCTACCAGGAGCACCTATCTGCATGCTCGGACATCACAATATCCCTACCAATGAAACATGGTACTCACATCGCAGATACTAGTTTCGAACTCTAGCGGCCTATATCCTTCTTAGTGGCGGCTGAATCGACTAGGAACGGTTTAGAATATACAGTATTCCAAATATGAGTTTCATGATACTCATCATATGAGCATCTCATATTCTTTCTACTATTTGTATATTCAAGGGCTTTATCTATGCAACTAGCATATGTATACAGATAAAGATGTGCCAAAATAATAATTTCAAATATTATTAAAATAAAGATTGCTTATACATAGGTTTCATTGTGAACACTCGACCAACACTTGGCTCGACGGACACCTACTCTAACAGATGCTATAACCAAGCCAATGAATATTGATAAGTTTGAGTAGTATTGATCCTCAAATGGCCCAGAGGAAATGTAAGCAACATGAATGTCCAGATTGAAAGGATGTGTGGAGATGAAGGATATGTGAAGATATGTTTGATTCTAAAAAAAATCTCCAAGTGATGAAATGTAGGCAATTTGTGAAAATCTGAAATTCATTAAATACATTTCATATACATCATTTAAAATGGTTGGTGGTGTGAACATGTAAATGTTGTAGAAATTTCATATGCAATTCAATGTTCACACCTTGAAGTTCGATTATAAATAGAGGCACATTCGATCATTTCATTTTTCGTTTTTTCTCTCATCTCATAGCATTTGAGTTCTTAATTCTATAATATTTGTGATATGATTGTTTTTGTATTAACAGAGTGTGTGTTCTCTTTGAAAATACAGTGAGTAATTGTACACCATAAAATATTATAGTTGAATTCTTTTCATCTTTCTCATGATATTTACCCTAATGATTTTTAGGGCTTTTTCACGTAAATCTCTGTGTCAAGTTTTATACTTTATTTTCATATTTTTATTTCAAGATGAAGTACCTGAGACCAACACAAGAATTTATTTTATAAACGAAACTATCCAATTTGACAACAAAGTAATCCATTCATATATTTTTTAAAAAAAAAACTACAAGAGACTTTGTATTTTCTAAGTAGCTATTGAATGTCTTATAAAATATTAAAAAAATGTAGAAAGAAATTTTTAAAAATTATCATTTATTGGACATAATTCAAAACAAACATAATGAAAGTTTTCGGACAAAAAATTCATTGAGGAATTCTCAATATCAAATTTTAATAATTAAAAAAATTATGATGTTTAATCACTGTTTATTGTGAATCATGCTTACACTAGAAATCACAAGCGATTTTTGCGTTGAGACTTTAGCCTCCGAATTTCCAAAATTCGGAGTCAGTGCAGCATCAGAGGGACGCAACGGCAGAAGGAAGTTAATGGCCGAAATTTCTTCCCAAAAAATTGTGATGGCCGAAAGTTGGAATGAAGGAAGGAAGATTGTTATGTGAAGTTTTTACAAAATTATGTTATATCATGCCCATTCATGGTGTATTTATAGAGTGTGACTCCTGATCTCATCAGGAGTTCCTCTCCCACAAGGATTCCTAATCCTTGTCCCACCCAACTCTATTATTTCATTATATTTAATTCTCATATTATTATCATATCATGTAATTGTCAACTTCGGATAATGCATGATATATTAATAATACATATATACACACACATTTTATATCTCCATATAAAGTATGTGTATGTATAAACATTAGTACATTATACATAAACATATTAATTAAATTAAATAATCATTATTTAATTTATTTAATTAACTCACTAGTCAATTAATTTTAGATCCCTCTAAAACGTTTTATGAGAATTTGTATATTTTTGGAGTCACCACTACTAGTACTAGCATTTAATTAGTAAATTTCATATTCACTAAATATATGATTTCGAACTCATTATAACCTCGATCGACGATCCAAGAGCGCCGATGTATCGAGGATACATGTATTATTCATCTAATGAAAATTGAAATTTTCGAAGATCAAAATTTTCACTTACCCTATTGAGCAGTTGCAATTTTAGTGACATCCTTCACTAAAGCTGGCAATTTCACTCTCCTTCCTTAATAGCAACTAATTTAACTTAAATTTTTTTACATTATATGGAATCAGCTTCTAAACTCTTTTATAAGTATCATGTTTGATTTCCATCAAACAATATTGGCAAAATTCAACTCCTTGAACTTTGACTTTTTCAACGGGAACACAGAATCTGATACTTGTGTGACCCTAAATGGTTCAGAGATATAGCTAGTCGTGGGTTCACATCTCCATGTGATTCAGAATAACATTTATTCTTATTCGGGCTTACCTTAGTTAGCCCCATTCATTTCATCAACTTCTTGATCAAGAATGTCAGAACTAATTTCTAATTGCACCCATCGGATCATGATAAGAGCGTCTAGTAGCATCACCCCATGATCCCATACGTATCATTGATACTTCCTGTAAGAACCTTAAGTCATGGTTAGTTGTACCTTCAACTCAAATATCCCGATCGAATCTACAATCATTTGTATATCGAGAGTTGCATATGAATTCGACAACAATGTGATTTATCTTTGAATAATAGTGTCATGGTATATGCGACTGAGGAAACACCTTTCCAAACTGGACATATCTTACTGACTAGAGATTTCTTGCACTATTAACTCATCAGATCTCATAGGACATATTTAACCCAAGGCAAACGATGAATCCCCGACTGCAATGCATTTGCTCCTATGTATTTCAAAACTACATCCAACCTCGCCACCTGATGACCCTCAATAGAGTTGGTAAACATATCAAAGTGCATGCTAGTACGTATAGCCCCTACATTGTCCCGCGTCAAAGGACTAATGGTCTACAACCCATCTGTATGAATGTACGTCTCCATATCCTTGTCAATGAAACATGGCGTTTACATCACAGATGCTAGTCTCAAACTCAAGCGATCTTTATCCTTATTTTAGGCTGTTGATTCGAATAGGAACACATTTAGAATATACTGTACGATTTCTAATGAGTTCATTATCTTACGTTAAGAGACAGATCTCATGTTACCAAATGTATATTCGATGACTTTATTTATACAGCTTACGTAGGTATACAGATAAAATATAATGTCATAATTGAATAAAATCGTAAAATATTATTAAAATAAAAATTATTTTACATTAGAGTCAATAAAATCAGAAGTCATGAGTTGATTTGATGGACACTTATTCTAGAGTTCTGAGTATGTATTAAAAGCACCAATATGCATAGTAAAATTTTTGGGTCTTCTTTTAGGTATGGGCCCTAAGTAAACCGATTCATGAGACTTACATCAGGTACGAGCCGACTCAAGGGAAAAAATGCATATTTTTCAAAACTTAGTTCATAGAAACATATCAATAAAAAAACAAGAAAAATAGTTACTAAATGTAGTATTAAATGTAAAAATTGAAATATAATTTTTGGAGAAACCAAAAAGAAGACTATATATTATAAAATATGCTTTATTACCCATAAGTTTCGACTTTATTTTTTTTTATTATATATAATTTTTTTCTTTTTAAAATAATTATTATTATATATGTGTGTGTATTATTTAATTCTGATATTGTGAAGATTTTTTTTTTATCTCACTCCAGCAACGAAAAGAGGACAACATGCAAATTTTTAATACAAAAATTTGTGTGAAACGGTCTCACGGGTCGTATTTTTTAGACGAATCTCTTATTTGTGTAATTCATGAAAAATTATTACTTTTTATGCTAAGAGCATTACTTTTTATTGTGAATATCGGTAGGATTGATCTGTCTCATAGATTAAAATCCGTGAAACAATCTCACGTAATACCCACTTAATTTTTAAATATCTGACATATAGATAAGAGTGAGTTATTCTAAAACTTCAAAAATAATTATGAATAAAATCTGACGTTAGATATATGGATATGTATCTCTCTCTCTGTCGTCTCCATTAATGGAAGATGGACGCATCCATTCTTCACCGGCGATGTCCTCAGTCCCCGGGTTATTTACTCACACGATCCTTCCAAACTTTTCTTCTGTATTTGTTTACGAGTTTGCATTTTTTCTTACTGTGATGAAACTCATTGCCAAACAATTGAAGTGTTTTTTTGTGGGAAAAAGATATTTAATCAACTTTCAAGTATCTGCATATGGCTTTAGCATGTGTTCTTCCACCACCCACATCTATATCTTCCACATACTCAGCCGTGTCTGTGCCGTTGAAGAGTCTACATTCGTGTTCAACCATGGAGGAGCTCAAACAATGTCAAGCCCAGTTAATCAAACTGGGTCGTTCTTCCGACAATGATGCCATGGGCCGTGTCATCAAATTCTGTGCTTTATCAAAATCAGGGGACTTGAAACATGCACTCAAGGTGTTCGCTATGTTGCCATTCCCAGATGTTTATGTTTATAACATTACTCTGAGGGGTTTTTTGGGAGCAAATTTGTGCAGAAATTGTATTCTTTTCTACTCCTGTATGTTGGAAGGCTTCGTCATGCCGAATGAATTTTCTTTCCCTCCCGTTATACGTGCGTGTAGCATAGACAATGCGATTGAAGAAGGGAAGCAGGTGCATGCCCAGGTGATCAAACTTGGGTTTGGCCAGGATTCGTTTTGTCAGAACAATTTGATTCACATGTATGTGAACTTTGATTCTTTGGATGAAGCTAGAAGAGTGTTTGACAAGTTGAATGAGAAAGATGATGTTTCTTGGACTACCTTGATAAGTGGTTATTCCCAGCTGGGCTGCGTTGATGAAGTGCTTCATGTTCTTGAGTTGATGTCTGTCAAAAGATCCGCTGTGTGGAATGCCTTGATCGCAGCTTATGTGCAGAATAATCGGTTCCATAAAGCGTTTTCCGCGTTCGATTGGATGCTAAAAGAAAATGTGGTGATGGACAATTTTGTGGCTGCTAGTTTGCTGTCTGCTTGTACAGGAGTGGGTGCACTGGAACGAGGTGATCGGATATACGAATACATTAGAAGTAGTGGGATTCAAGTGGATCCCAAGTTGGCGACAACAATTATTGATATGTACTGCAAATGTGGACACCTGGAGAAGGCACTGGAGGTGTTTAAGGGATTACCAAGTAAAGGGATCTCATCTTGGAATTGTATGATTGGGGGATTAGGTATGCATGGTCAAGGAAAGGCTGCCGTTGAGCTTTTGAAAGAAATGGAGCAGAGTGCAGTGCAACCTGATTATGTTACATTTGTGAATCTGCTCAGTGCTTGTGCACATTCAGGACTAGTAAAAGAAGGGAAGCATTATTTTCGTTACATGACTGAAATGTATGGCATTTCTCCAAGAATGGAGCATTATGGATGTTTTGTGGATTTGTTGGGTAGAGCTGGATTACTCGAGGAAGCGAGGAAAGTTATTCATGATATGCCTATGAAAGCTGATGCGAGTGTTTTAGGTGCTCTTCTTGGAGCTTGTAACATCTATGGGAATGTGGATATGGGAGATGAGATCGGGAGGGAAGTGATCGACCTAGAGCCAGACAACAGTGGGCGCTATGTTTTGTTGGCTAATATATATACCAAAATTGGTAGATATGAAAATGTTGCTAATATCAGGAAGTTGATGAATGACAGAGGAGTTAAAAAGGAAGCTGGAATTTCGACGATTGAATTTCAAGGTATAGTTAGCGAGTTCATTGCTGGAGGAATTACTCATCCGCAAGCTGAAGAAATATATTGTAAAATGGAAGAAATTTTTGCACGTATTAGAGATGGAGGCTATGTGCCAGACACTGATGAAATTTTGTTTGATATCTCTGATGAGGAAAGAGACAATCTATCTCACTGCCATAGTGAGAAACTGGCTATTGCTTTTGGATTGTTGAAAACTAAACCTGGGGAACTTATCCGTGTTACCAAGAACTTGCGTGTCTGTAAAGATTGTCATGAGGTGAGTAAGTTGATATCGAAGGTTTATGATCGTGAAATAATTGTGAGGGATCGGAATCGGTTTCACCATTTCAAAGGAGGATTATGTTCGTGTAAAGAATACTGGTAAAGAAAAAATGGGCGGCGACATGATCACTCAGCTTGAGAACATTTGGTAGTGGATAATTGTCTATTTAGACAATCTATGTTATATTCTTGGATGCAAGAAATTAATGCCGAATAAGATCTTTTAGACCTTTGTTTGGGAGTAAGGAATATGTCTCGAGAGTTATCAAGTTCGAGCCAGATGGAAAGTCTGTCAGACACAAGCAGCTTGTTCAACTGTTCAAGCACATTTCCCTGGGTAAATTCCAGGTATCCTACTTGGTTTATTAATTACATATTGTTCCTTTTTTGCTTTTGTAATGTTTCATGTATGAAAGAGTGTATATCAAATTAAGAAACCATTGATCTTCCATCTTCAAGAAGTAACGAAGAAATCAATCAATACCCATATAAAATTGTGAATAAAAGGGTAAGCATTCTTGGCTTTGGTCAGAATCATTAGGATTTTTGCTTTGTGGTTCCTACATAATGTACATACCTTCTGGAAACAAGAACTGAACAGATGGATTATTTAAGGTATTGGATGCTTAATTTTTCTTAAAAATGCAAGTTTCTATTCCAAATACATTTAGTCATCCATCTGCTCAGTTATTGATTCACCATGGATTATGAGTTTTATTCAACTGTGTGTCTCATAGTATAATCTTTTCATTTATTTACTATGGTAAATGTAAGGAATTGTTGTACAGGAAATAAAGTAAAAACATTATAATGTGTGTACCAGAAGTTAGTGTTGTGCTCATGTGTTATCAACACGAGTACACAACATGCAGCGGAAATTATTTATAAACACACAAATATAATTCTAATAAATAAACATCAGTTTTAATTATGCACAAGTACAAAGACTTGTGCGATGCCTCATGGCAAGAAATTCACTAGAAAATTATGTAAATCGTTTATACCAAAACAATACTAGTGAGAAAACAAAACTAAATTCCTTGATACTCCAAGGAATTAAAAATGCATCAAAACAAACAATATAAAAACTAGATGCATAAAATAAAAAAACGTGTTGTTTAAAACCAAACGACAACACTCTTCGATCAACACTCTGCGTCAGTGTTGTTCTTGAGTGTTATCAACATCAATCGGCAACACGGCAAAGTCTGTGACTCAATCACACAAAGTCTTCAACATTCAAAATATTCTTCAGTAATCTCTGTAAAAGGACTATGCACTAAGTCCGCGAAAAACCACGCAGAGATCACACACGAGAAAGCTCACGAAAACACAAAGAACACTCTTCAAAACTCTTCTCTCTCTAAGCCTCTGCCACTCAAAAGCCTTTCTTCTCTCTCTCTAAAAGCACACACAGCAGCCGTCCACCACACTTGTATATATATATGCTTCCACACAATTCTTGACCTAATTATCATCCCACAAAAGAGTC
Organism: Primulina eburnea; assembly: GCF_022965805.1. Classification (NCBI taxonomy): domain Eukaryota; kingdom Viridiplantae; phylum Streptophyta; class Magnoliopsida; order Lamiales; family Gesneriaceae; genus Primulina; species Primulina eburnea. The sequence continues at coordinate 10,028,704 of NC_133117.1, forward strand.
CTAAAAAAATTATGGAAACAAGATTTCATTAAATATAAAACTCTTTTAAACAAAGATAAAATATCTTGGAGATAAAAATCATATTAAAACAAATAATATAATATCTATAGATAAATCAATCAAGATCATATCATCTAGAAATAAATCAAGCAAATTATTATAATCTAGAAATAAATCAAATAAAATCTTTTAATCTAGAAAGGCAAAATCTTAAATTGATATTATCAATTTATCAAAATAATAAAGGAATAAAATATTCCTTTCAATATCCCCCTTTTTGCCTTTCTGGACAAAACATCCAAAAATGATAATCTTGGTAAGCATCACAGTCAGTTAAACTCTCCCTGCATTAGAGTGTGTCTCCCCCTGAGTCAAAGTTCATCTCCCCCTGAATTAAACATGTTAGAGCACTGGTGTTGTTGACAGTGTTGTCAACACCATCATTGGAACACCTGAAAACATAAAAAGACATACGAAGGAGAAATTCATTAATCACGCAAATAGACATAAGAGCAACCCAAAAACAACATTAAAAACAGAGTATAAGTATTCATTCAATCTCAGCAACTCCAGATGCTTCAGCATCATTCTTTTGCATTTTTGGTCCTCATACTCCTCTTTTTTGGCCAGAATGTAAGCCAATTTCTAAAAGCGGACTATACACAGTCACTTAGTAAGCAATGAGTTCTTTGGCCTTTTGAATCTGCTGTAGATCAAAGTCAATTTGGGAGCATAAGAAAAGAGTCAGTGTTGTCAGGGTGTTGACAACATCGGACTCAACATCAACAGTATCTTTAGCCACCTGTAAAATGTGAGAGAAAAAAATACGCACACAAACGCACAAATAAAACCATGAGAGCAAGGAGAGATTGTGAGGGTAAATGTGAACAAGCAAGAGTAATTATTAGGAATTCAACTGTAACAAAACATATATATTCGTGCTCCAATGGGAAAAAATGACATTGATCCACTCCTTCAGTTCTGAACAATCCACACGGTAAATGTATTATTTTTGAAATTTACCCAAAAAACTAATTATGGTTCTATCAAACTATCAAACAGTAAAATTGATTCAACCTCGTGTTATGACGATTTCGAAAGAACATCCAGTGAAACCCACATTGATTATAACCCACTGACACAAGTAGTCAAAAAAATTCAAACTTTAGGTAATCAAGGTTTTTATCAACTGTCATATGTCAGATACTGATATGTCACTGTACATGATGAATTCACGAAACAAAAATCAATATGCATGTCCTAAATATGCCTCCAATATGATGAATTATCAAAATGTCAGGCAATGTATAAACTGTGCTGTGTCAGAACTTGGTGTTGGCAACACCTCCTGGCAACACCACTGAGTTTTATTCAAACTTCCATAAAATTTTATTTTGATTCAGAAATGGTAGCTCCCACACTACAAAAACGGTCTTCAATGGAATCCCCTAGGTAGCTTTTTCCATTACTATTTTTACTTAGAAGTGGTAGCTCCCACACTAGAAGAACGGTCTTCAATGGACTCCTCTAGGTAGCTTTTTCCATTTTCTTCTACACAATATTTTTTATATATCTCTTTTCTGTTTTTCTCCTTATGCTCGCATTTTCCAAGTCACTTTTTCACATTAGACAAGATCATGATTTCCATGATATCCTCAATTACTCGATGCCTTGGATTGAGCATAATTTATTCCTCAACATTTGATTGGAAGTATGAACACTCAGAGAATACCTTTCAGAAACTGCCTTCACTGTTCAGACATTACACAAATAAATAGGATGATTATGATTATGCAGTATGCCTAGCATCCTAAAAATAGACATGCAAAAACGATGTTGTCACCGGTGTTGGCAACACAAATGACAACATTTGTGTGTGATTATTGTACGCACATGCTGAGAGACTTCCGAAGATTGGAAAATCTCTCAAAATACAAAGGTTTCGTGAATATATCAGCCAGTTGATTCTCAGTCCTAACAAATTCCAATCGAATTATGCCTTTTTCAACCAAATCTCGAATAAAGTGATGTCTTATGTCTATATGTTTTGTTCGAGAGTGTTGAACATGATTCTTAGAAATGTCTATAGCACTTGAGTTGACACAATATACCATCATTATTATTCATGGGTTCAATTTGAGACACAAAACACGAGTGACTTATCTGGAAAAACGTGGAGCTCATGCAGATTAAACCAATCATTTTGCGGTAGTCCATCTTTTCTTTGTTTCTTGTTTGCACACCATCATGTAATTCACCAGTGATTTGTGATGATGGATGATTCTTCTGAATCTTGCTAGGAATTTCTCTTTCATAATTGATCATCACATCATCATTATCATTGTTGTTGTTTTCTTAATTGCTTGCAAGTGCACAACGTCAAGTTATAGTAAAATGTAATTTTGAGTACAAGTGTCGATCCCACAAGGAATGTATTTCCAAACTTATATTAGTGCTTGTAATTGAATAGTCTCAATTTTATTTAGAAAAATCAATTAAAAGATTTGTTTGCAAGAATAACTAAATTGACAATGGATTTAAATAAAATACCACACAAAACTATTGCAAATAACAATGAAATAAAAGATCTAGAGGTCCGATTTCACTCAACTATCCACCATGTGTAACTTCTTGTAGCTATGTTATAAAAATCCTTCTTATTCATTAGCCAAGAATTCTATAATTATCTACTCCCTCTCCCGAGTGCTAAATAGATATTGGTTATCTAAAATTTGATTGCAATGTTCCCATCAACAATCTACAAATAAATAACAAAATTTGATTGCAATGTTCCCATTTTTTATCTTTTGCACTTTCTAATTCAATACTTTACTACTCCAAATTCTCATTCTAAGCTTCCAAACTACAATAACAAAAACAACAACAAATCACATAAAACCTGCTCAAAAATCACAAAATTCCAAGTTAAAAACAAGTAATAAAAGTACAATAAATTGCACTTATCAAACTCCCCCAAACTTAAGATTTTGCTAGTCCCGAGCAAAACAAAACAACACAAACAAACAAGTCATGAAATATTTTAAAGAACTTGGCCTCAAGATAAATTAACAACTCTTCATGCATTCACAAGTCAAATCAATCCAACCACTTTTTCATCCAGATAAAAGCATGCAATCGGTTAATTTTCTTAACTTCTAATCTCTTCAACTCATGTTTCAAAACATTCTCAATCGATTTCAATTTTTTACAAACACAAATCAAGAGGTCTTTTTCGGTAAAAATTGGGTTCAAAGCAATATTCATTCAAGAAAGGGATACCCAATAAATATTTGATGCAATGAGGTGTGTGTAAAATTGATCAAGATTCTTACTCAATGAAAGTGTTTATCGATTGTCCATAAGCTAGATCCTCCCAAACACTCTCCACTAGTATATTGGACAACTATGACTTGGTCAATAGGATTTGCAATGCTTGTAATGTTAGGCCTTAGCTCATGGCTACAAATGAAGATTAGGAATTCAAATAAGGGAGTAATTTGAATTTTTTTTCTTTCATCTCCATTTTTTTATTCATTTCATCTCTTTTTTTCTCCAACTTCATCAATGTAACATCATTCATTTTTCTTTTCTTTTGTAGGAGAATTTTCATTTCTTTGATCCTTTGAATTCTTACTCCCTTGAGAAGGTAGGAAATTAATGTTTAAGATATTCAACGGGGTAGTAAATGTGGGATATTTGAAAGGATATCGAATGGGGGCCTTTTACACATATTAACGTGTGCCATTCGAATTCATATAAGCTCAAAGAGGTGACAAATGATAAATTATTTTTATTTGGTAGCTTGAAAGGCTCAATTGATAAAAAAAAAAATCACCTAAATCATTCCTAAATCATAGTTTGTCCGTATTTCGCCTCGAGTGATGTTTGGATAGTTCTAGACAAAATCTCAATTAACCAATACAAAGTAGAATCTAATCGTGAAAAATGGTGTCTCAATGCATCAACCAAATACATATATATTCAAAAGAAAAATGCTTGGCTTCCAAGAAATTTCAAGAACACTATTCTTTTCTCATATAGGCTCAAGAGGGCTTCATATGAATATTCATGAACAATATAAATAGGCCCAAATAAAATCAAAAATTGTCTCAATCATATATGTGTTTGAAAAAAATTTATTTCAATGTTAAATGAAAATCACAGAGTTGTATAGAAATTATAAGTCTCAAACTTACCAAATCTAATAATTGTTCTCTAAATTTTTCACATTGAATTATTAACATGAATGAAATGCATGACCTTTCTTTTCAATACAATTTTTTTAATCATTGGCCATTTCAAATAAAAAATTTCATGACTATGACACTACAAACAACAAACTCACAGGAAAAAAATAAAACACTCAAATAAAATAAATAAACACACAAAACAAAACAAAATAAAATAAATAAACAACATCTCCCCCAAATTAAAACATGTGCATCGTCCTCGATGTAAATAAGCATGAAAGTTAGAGGAATACACATACCTCGGGCAACGACCGTCAGTGGTCATCGTCATCCTCATCATCTGCGTCATCTTGGGGTGGTTGGAACTCCGGCGGGTGGTATATGCGTGGCCACTGTGGAGGAGGTGGAAATGGATTACCAGAGGTTGAAGCTGATGGAAGTTGCTGAGCCAAGACAGAAGTAAAATCCATCATATATCCCATAAATGTATCGGTCCTAAACCGAAACTCATCCATTTCTTGGCATTGATTTCGCATTTCTTCTTCCAACTAGGTCAACCTATCTCTCCTATTTCTTTGTTGCGGTTGTGGATTTGGTTCTTGAGCTTGAGCCTGGGCACGTCTTTCTGCAGCTCTTCTGTTAAATTCCCTTTAAGCTCGACGTGCCTCAGCTTGTTCACCTCTAACTACCCTATGTGGTTGAACTACCACAATGGCATTTTTCGGCTTTAACAATTCTTCATTCACTGCCTAAGTCACTCCCGTATTCTGGCATAATGCAGTGATAAGAGAAGGGTGAAGGAGTCCACTAGAAGAGTTACCTCTTGCATAATCAAGCATCGAACTCTGAAGCAATTGACCTAAATCAATTGTCTTCCACGTCATAATGCAAGAAGTAAGAATAGCCCTCTCCTTCGTGACTGTGGTGGTATGCTCGGTAGGCTTAATCCTAGCAGAAATAAAGGAATACCAATCTTTGGCAACTCTGTTCAGATCAGATTTGGCTAGGCTGACATGCACATCTTCTCTCATTCTCCACTCCGCCCCCTCTATGCATATTGTTGAAGAATATTATTGTAATCAACTTGCTCAGTCCGGTATTCTTCATATTCATCATGCATACATAGAGGTATACCATACAGCGTATTGATAGTATGTGCATCAAAAGCTACCATTTTACCTCGCACCAAAACTTTCAATTGTTCATGCCTAACCTTAAGGTTAGCATAAAATTCTCTTACCAACGAAATGACAGCATCTTGTGGCTGCTTTCCAAACTCCTCCCAATGCCGAGCAGTAAGCATTAATCCAATTTCAGAAATCCCCTTTCTTTTATAATGCTTTTGTTCAAAATTTTCCATAGTTCTCCTCCGTTTTTTCGTCCCAAAACCTGTTTGCATCGTAATTCGCAGATGATGATGCACCCTTGGATGGTTTCTTTCTTGGAGGCATTTTATCAAACACCTTCAAATCAACTTCTTCCCCTACAATCCAATTCACAAAACTAGATGATTCTTCACACCCCCAAACTTTTAACCACAATAACAACACCTCAACAATTATACACACCAATCCAAATAACAATGTCACAAATATACTCCACAAAAATTTAATTATCTTCCATATCCAAGAGCACCAATATTTTCGAATTTCAACAAATGCACAATGGATTTGCTCACCTTGAGTGTGGGAATGCTTCTTGAAGAACAAAATCAAAGCTCCAATCAATCCTTGGTTGAAAATTTTCGAGCCCCCTTTTCAACCCTAGGTTTGGTGTTGATTTTTGTGGAAAGAAAAGTGATATTTGATGGAATGAGTGAATCTATTTAGGTTTGGAGTGGTAAATTTGTTGAAGGAATAACAAAATTTGAGTGTGTAGTGTTTTCTTGAGAAAGGATTTCGAAGGGAAGGAGGAAAATTTGAGAGAGGTTCTTCGTTTATGTCTAAGGTTTGCCCGTTCTAGATTTTAAAATCGTCGACCGCGGGTGCGGTAACATGAGGACCGCGGGTGCGGTGTTCCTTCGGCAAATCTTTTATAAATGTTTATTCAGCGACCGCGGGTGCGCTCCAATATCGACCGCGGGTGCGGTGTGCTCTCGGGACATGTAGCGCGGGTGCGGTATAAAACACACCGCGGGTGCGGTATAAAACACACCGCGGGTGCGCTGTACTCTCGGAAATTTCTTGTATTTTGAATACACCATAAGCGCGGGTGCGGTGTCAAATGTACCGCGGGTGCGGTGTTCCTTCGGTAAATTCTTGACATTTTCTGTCTTAAACACTGCAGGTGCGTTCCAAAGTATACCGCAGGTGCAGTATTCCTTCGGGAAAATTATTTTCTTCTCCAATTTTTAGTCCTGAAAAGAAAACAATTGGGATTCATTAGATTTGGGAAGATATACGAACACAATATACCAAAAGTACAAAACCCAAAATAATAATACTAAAATAAAAGCAAAACCAAAAACAAAATGCAATAAAGAAACAAAAAAATTTGGGTTGCCTCCCAATAAGCGCTTGGTTTAACGACTTCAGCCTGACTGTCAATTGTCTGATCAGTTTGGTTTGCTCAGCTTGACACTGTCGATATTCCTTACTTCAGTCCCATAGTATGGTTTAACCCGCTGTCCATTGACTTTGAAGGTTCTCCCATCACTGCACTTTAACTCGATAGCCCCATAAGGAGACACCGTTTCCACAACAAACGCGACTTTAGCTTACCAGGGAACAACTTCAGACGAGAGTTGAACAGTAGTACTTGTTGTCCTGGTTTGAGCTCCCTTCTTACAATGATTTTGTCATGCCACTTCTTAGTTTGCTCTTTGTAGATCTTGGCATTCTCATATGCGTCGTTTCGGAATTCATCCATCTCGCTCAACTGCAGTTTTCTAACGTCACCAGAAGCTTTCAAATCAAAATTTAATTTCTTCAAAGCCCAAAATGCTCTATGCTCCAACTCCAACGGCAGATGACATGCTTTCCCAAACACTAGCCTATAGGGAGACATCCCAATAGGCGTCTTGAATGCAGTCTGATAAGCCCATAACGCATCATCCAACTTCATAGCCCAATCTCTTCGGTTGGTGTTGACAGTCTTTTCCAGTATTTGCTTAATTTCCCGGTTTGATACTTCAGCTTGTCCATTCGACTGAGGATGATATGCTAATGTCACTTTGTGCTTCACATTGTTTTTAACCAAAAGTGAGTTGAAAATTCTATTGCAAAAATGCGTACCTTCGTCACTTATGATGGCTCTCGGTGTTCCAAACCTAGTGAAGATGTTCTTGTGGACAAACTTAACAACAACTCGAGCATCATTAGTACTTGTGGCAATTGCTTCCACCCATTTGGACACATAATCAACAGCAAGCAAAATGTAAGATTGACCAAAAGAGGATGGGAATGGACCCATAAAGTCAATACCCCAGACATCAAAGAGTTCAACCTCCAAAATATTTGTTAGTGGTAACTCGTGGCGTCTAGAAATATTGCCAACTCTTTGGCATTTATCACATGACTTAACTAAAGTATAACTGTCCTTAAACAAATTAGGCCAATAAAAACTTGACTGTAATACCTTAGCTGCTGTTCTAGATGCTCCAAAGTGTCCACCATAAGGTGAGGAATGACACTGCTCTAGAATCGTACCTGCTTCTTCCTCTGTTACACACCGTCTAATTATTTGATCAGCGCATCTCTTGAACAAGAAAGGATCGTCCCACAGATAAAACTTAACATCATGAAGAAATTTCTTCTTTTGGTGATAAGTTAACTCTGATGGTAATTCTCCCGCAGCAAGAAAATTAGCTATATCTGCAAACCAAGGATGTGTAACACTTACCTTGAAAAGTTGTTCGTCTGGGAACGACTCATTGATAACTCCACCTTCAGTTCTTTCTTCTAGCTCTAGGCGTGACAAGTGGTCTGCCACCTGGTTTTCACAACCTTTCTTGTCTTTGACTTCAAAGTCAAATTCTTGAAGTAGAAGTATCCATCGTATCAACCTGGGCTTGGCATCCTTTTTTGCAAATAAGTAACGAAGAGCTGCATGGTCAGTGAAAACAGTTATCTTGGTGCCAATGAGATATGTTCTGAACTTGTCAAATGCAAACACCACTGCTAGCATCTCTTTCTCAGTAGTTGTATAGTTCTGTTGGGCTGCATTAAGTGTACGACTTGCATAATAGATAGCCTTGAACATCTTGTCTCGCCTCTGTTCCAATGCTGCTCCTACAGCATAGTCGCTAGCATCGCACATGAGCTCAAAGGGCTCCTTCCAATCAGGCACTATCATAATGGATGCAGAAATCAGTGCTTTCTTGATCATGTTAAACGCCTGCAAACAATCATCGTCAAAAATAAATGTCGAATCTTTCTCTAACAAATTACATAAAGGTCTAGTAATTTTAGAGAAGTCTTTGATATAACGACGATAGAACCCGGCATGTCCCAAGAAACTTCTGATCCCTTTCACATTCTTCAGTGGTGGGAGATTTTCAATTGCCACAACTTTGGCTCTGTCAACTTCTATTCGTCTAGCCGTAATTTTATGCCCAAGCACAATACCTTCTGGAACCATGAAGTGGCATTTTTCCCAATTCAAAACTAAATTCTTCGCCTGACATCTCTGCAAAACAAGCATTAGATTTTGCAAACAGTGATCAAATGATGAACCAAAAACAGATATGTCATCCATAAAAACTTCCATTATTTCCTCGACCATGTCGGAAAATATGACCATCATACATCTCTGAAAAGTAGCAGGTGCATTGGAAAGACCAAATATCATTCTCCTGAAAGCAAATGTACCGTATGGACAAGTGAAAGTGGTCTTCTCTTGATCCTCAGGTGCTATGACAATTTGATTGTATCCTGAATAACCATCTAGAAAACAATAATAATGATAACAACCTACTCTATCAAGCATCTGGTCAATAAATGGAAGAGGGAAGTGATATTTCCTAGTCGCATCATTCAATTTTCTGTAGTCTATGCATACTCGCCAACCTGTCACTGGACGAGTTGAAATCAATTCATTATTCTCATTTCTCACCACAGTTATTCCCCCTTCTTAGACACTACTTGTACTGGTGAAACCCACGAGCTGTCAGATATAGCATAAATAACACCATCATTTAACAATTTTAATACCTCAGCCCTCACAACCTCTTTCATTGCTGGATTAAGCCTTCTCTGATGATCAACATAGGGTGAATATGACTCCTGCATCAAGATTTTATGCATACAAACAATAGGGCTAATCCCCTTTATATCAGCAATTGTCCATCCCAAAGCAGATTTAAATTTCCTCAACACTCTCAACAATTTCTCTTTTTAGTACAAGTAAGAAAGGAAGAGATGATTACCGGATATGTCGAATTTTCACCTAAAAATGCATAACAAAAGTGGCTTGGCAGTTCCTTCAATTCAGGGGATGTTTTTGGTACCTCTTTACTTGCATCTTCAAGTAGCTCTACATGATGCACATCACTCTTTTCTTTAGGCAGTGTATTGAGAGCAAGTAACTCCTCTTGCACATCCCAATCCTCTTCATCCAGTGTAGAAGCTGATTCCAACAATCATCTCTCTAAGGAATCCTTCGTCATCCTACCTGCACCAACATGAGATACACATGAATCAATTACATCAATAATATTACAAGTACTTACCTCATTTGGTTCTTTGATTGTGTTGTAGATGTTGAACATGACTTCTTCTCCACCTACTCTCAATGTGAGCTCGCCCTTGTGCACATCAATCAAAGCTTTTCCGGTGGCCAAGAACGACCTTCCAAAGATAAGCGGAGTCTCCTGATCTTCTTCCATATCTAGAATGACAAAATCAGCAGGAAATATAAATTTGTCTACCTTTATCAGAACATCCTCCACTATTCCCCGTGGATATGTAAGTGATCTGTCCGCTAGCTGCCGGGTAATAGTGCTAGGCTTCACCTCGCCAAGCTCCAAAGTCCTGTAAATAGAAAAAGGCATTAAATTAATACTGGCACCTAAATCACATAAAGCTTTATTGATTCTAGAACCACCAATAACACAAGGAATAGTAAAACTCCCTGGATCTTTGAGTTTCTGTGATAGTTTCCTTTGGAGTATGGCGCTACACTCTTCGGTCAACTTTACTGTCTCGAACTCATGCAACTTCCTCTTCTTTGACATCACATCTTTAATGAACTTTGCATAGTTTGGCATTTGCTCTAAAGCATCAGCAAATGGAATGTTGATGTGAATTTTCTTGAAAATCTCCAAAAATTTTGCAAATTGATCATCCAATTTCTTCTTTTTGAACCTCTGCGGATATGAAAGAATTGGCTTAAATACCGGAGGTTGTTCAACTTCAACGTCAGCTTTGGATCCCTCAGTTTCCTCTTTTTCAACTGTCTTCTCCTTGTCCATTCTCTCCTTGGAACTTTGCACCTCTAGTTCTCTTCCACTTCTCAAAGTTACAGCTTTGCATTGCTCCTTTGGATTCACTTCAGTATTACTTGGGAATTGACATTTATTTTGATCTCTCAATGCATTAGCCAATTGTCCAATCTGTGTCTCCAATGATTTCATTGTGGCACCCATATTTCTCATGTGAGTTTCCATGCCATCAAGACGAGATTCAGTCCTAGCCATCCTCTTACTAGATTTCAACAACAAATGTCCCAACTAGATCCTCAAGTGAAGGTTTTCCTTCCCCCTTTGATGTATTGAACCCCGGTGGAGGATTCAACATATTCTTATTATTAGCATATGAAAAATTCTCATGATTTCTCAAACCAGGATGATAAGTGTTAGGGGGAAGGTTACCTCGATATCCTCCGTAGCCACCAAAATTCCTATTGTTGATATAATGAGCCTCATCAGGAATATGTGGTTCTTCAGTAACAACCGATGCATTTTCAACCTCTGATGTACTAGCCTTATTCATTGCTGCAATTTGAGTTGTTAAAGCTGAAACTTGAGCGGTGAGTGATGTAATAGGATCTATGGCATAAATTCCAGCTTGCTTCTTTACTCCTGACCTCTCAGACTGCCACTGATAACTGTTAATGGTCATCTGTTCAAACAAATCATATGCTTGATCAGGTGATTTTGCAAATATCGTGCCACCAGCTGCTGCATCCACAGTGCCTCTTGTTTGTCCATTCAAACCATTGTAAAACAATTCAATTTGTACCCAATCTTCAAAACCATGGTTTGGACACCTCCTCAACAACTCCTTATACCGTTCCCATGCCTCATATAATTGCTCAAAGTCAGTCTGCCTAAAAGTACTTATCTCAATTTTCAATTGTGCAGACTTCGCAGGTGGAAAATATTTAGCAAGAAACTTGGTTGCTAATTCCTGTCACATAGTGATACTCCCCAAAGGAAGCGATTGGAGCCAAGAGAAAAAGGAAACAAGCGCAATCGAAATATATTATCAGAAACACCATTTATTTTTATCGTGTCAGTGATTTCAAGGAATGTTCTGAGATGTAGATGAGGATCTGCAGTAGCGGCTCCCCCAAACTGATTCTGTTGAACCATGTTTATCAATGAGATTTTGAGCTCAAAGTTGTTTGCATTAATAGTCCGTCGTGCTATGTCCGAATAATGAGCATTCAGTACCGGCCTAAAATGATCTCTGATGGGTATTGCAGGGGGTTGATTTTCATTATCTCTGTTATCAGCCATTGCTCGAATCTCTTCTCTTCTTGCCTTTCTTAATCTTCTTGTGGTTCTTTCGATCTTAGGATCAAAGATAAGCAAGTCAAGATTTTGTGATCTTCGCATGCACTATCAAACAAAGATAAGAAACAAATCAATATTGAATGTTATACAATAAAAACAGCTCTAAATTAAAATCAAGACTAATTGATAACAATAATAATATAAATTTAAAATAGACACTCCCCGACAACGGCGCCAAAAACTTGTTGCTGTTTTCTTAATTGCTTGCAAGTGCACAACGTCAAGTTATAGTAAAATGTAATTTTGAGTACAAGTGTCGATCCCACGAGGAATGTATTTCTAAACTTATATTAGTGCTTGTAATTGAAATAGTCTCAATTTTATTTAGAAAAATCAATTAAAAGATATGTTTGCAAGAATAACTAAATTGACAATAGATTTAAATAAAATACCACACCAAACTATTGCAAATAACAATGGAATAAAATATCTAGAGGTCCAATTTCACTCAACTATCCACCATGTGTAACTTCTTGTAGCTATGTTATAAAAATTCTTCTTACTCATTAGCCAAGAATTCTATAATTATCTACTCCCTCTCCCGAGTGCTAAATAGATATTGGTTATCTAAAATTTGATTGCAATGTTCCCATCAACAATCTACAAATAAATAACACATCAAGCACTAAATTCTCTATAAGCTTCGATAGCATTATAGGCTCTCCCAAACTCTATAAATACCATTGATGTATTTTTCCATTTCTTGTTTATAAATTCTCTTTTCCAAGTGATAAATTATAAACATAAGAATCATTCAAAATATGGCCAGTAAAATGAAAGTATTAAGATTGGAAAAATACAAATTAACAATATGAAGAACTTAAATAACTTATTTCACATATTTCAACACATGGTTTCTAGTTTTGTTCCATCATTCCTCTAGAAATAAAAATTAGTTCATAATAACACAAACGAAACAATAAAACATAGTTCTAAAACAAGACATATCAAATGAAAAATAAAAGAAAGAAGAACTTAGAACAAGAGATTTGAAGTGCTGATTCCGTTCCCGGATTTGTGCAAAACAATTCCCAAGAACTTGATGAACTTGGATCTTCAATCTTCTAGCCTCGGCTACTCCTCTCTTGGCTCCCCAATACCCTAGATAGTAAATAATAGAAGCCTTTTATAGTCCTAGACAAGTCTTTGCGCGCAAAACACAAAAGTCATCAACTCCCATGCGTATCACACCAAATTTCAGAATTTTCGGACTTTGTCTATCAAAGACCGAGGGTGCGGTAAAGATGGCACCGCGGGTGCGCTGCTGTTTCGGGGAAAACTTTCATCTTCGAAATTCAGTGACCGCGGGTGCGGTAGAACAATGACCGCGGGTGCGGTCTAGCTTTGGCAGAAATTCTGAAATTTGATTTCCATTGACCGCGGGTGCGGTCTTTTTGTTTGCGCGGGTGCGCTGGAGCTTCGGCCATTTTTTATCTTTTGCACTTTCTAATTCAACACTTTACTACTCCAAATTCTCATTCTAAGCTTCCAAACTACAACAACAAAAACAACAACAAATCACATAAAACCTGCTCAAAAATCACAAAATTCCAAGTTAAAAACAAGTAATAAAAGTACAACAAATTGCACTTATCAATCATCGTTATCATTATCCACAATTTCTGTTTGGTTCAGAGGCGGTGTTGTGCTTGGTGTTGCTTCACTGGTCTCAACACCAGACTCCACTGTTTCTGGTCAGTGCCTCACTTATATCCAGCAATTCTTCTACATCAGCCTCTGGTGTTTTAACTGTCAGATCTGCAAGATCATCAAACACAACGTTAATTGATTCCATTGTAGTCCTAGTTCTCAGATTAAATACACGATAAGCACGACCATTAGTAAAGTATCCAAGAAAAAGACATTTATCACTTTTGGAATCAAATTTAGCTAGATGATCTTTATCATTCAACACATAACCTACACATCCAAAAATATGAAAATATTTAAGGTTTGGTTTTCTTCCCATGATAATCTCATATGAGGTCATTGTAGAACCACTCCTTAAATAAACACGGTTGGAAATGTGACATGCTGTATTTAAAGGTTCGGCCCAAAAACATTTTGACACATTCTTAGAACTAAGCACGATCCGAGCCATTTCTAGAAGGGTTGTATTTTTCCTCTCAACAATGCCGTTTTGTTGGGGGGTCTTTGGAGTTGAAAATTCATGAGTGATACATTTCTTATGGCACAAAGACATAAAATGAGAATTTTCGAACTCCTCACCATGATCGGTTCTTATTTTAGCCACCCTCATATCATACAGATTTTTTATCCTAGCATGCAACTTCTTAAAAGCATCAAATGTATCAGATGTTTCTCTAAGAAAACTTACCCAAGTAAAATGCGAAAAATCATCAACACAAACAAACGAATATTTCTTACCACCCAAGCTCTCAACATCCATTGGATCCAGTATATCCATATGCAAAAGTTCAAGGCACTGTGTTGTCCCAAAGTGTTGCAACACCGGGCGCGCAACACAGGTTTGTTTACTTTTCTGACATGGACCACAGACATACACAACACCTAAATTTAAATTGGGCATACCTCTCAAGGCCTCAAAATTACGCAGATTCTTCAAGGTATTGACACTCACGTGTCCCAGTTTTTTTATGCCATAGGTCCAAATCATTTACCTTAGCACTTCGACAATCATCATCTTCTCCCAAAAGATAACAATTGTCAGCAGATCGAGTACCTGACATAACACAAACATTGGCATCATTAAAAACTTCACAATTATTTTTATTGAACTTAACATGTAAATCATCATCACAAAGTTGACTTATGCTTATTAAGTTTGAGTTAAGTCCTTCAACGTGTAGAACATTATGAAGTTCAGGAAGTCCATCAACGTTCAGGGTTCCTTTGCCTACAATTCTTCCATTGGCACCACCACCATATGTTACGCGCCCACTTTTTACTTCAACATAATCCGTGAGGTGTTCTTTAGATCCGGTCATGTGGCGTGAGCACCCACTGTCAAAGTACCATGCACCTGCAATGTTAGTTTTTAAAGAAGTAAAAATGACATTGCATCGAATGACAGCTTTTGGTACCCATATTTTTCTTGTGGAAGATTTCTTGACTGCGGTGTTGTGCTTGGTGTTGTGCAACACCTTGTGCAACACCCGATTTGATTGCCAATTCAGGTAGTCATCTCTCAGTTTGTAGCAGAAAGGTTTGATGTGCCCAGGCTTATGACAATAGTGGCAAATAAAATGTCGCTTTCTTTGCTTTGGTTTAGAAGTTGACACGGGCTTCTTGGTTTGTGACATCTTCATTGGCGGGTCAACTTTCAAAGGAGGGGAAGCTACTTTGTTTTAGCCTTTGTTCCGAGTCTAGCTTTGATATTGGCAAAGTCTTCATAGGAGGGTTCACCATTAAAGAGACAGAATTGTCTTCACTTCTCTTTATAAACACAGTTGATTTTGATCCGGAGTTGGAAGATTCACCATGTTCATATACGCTTTCAACATATCCAAGACCAGTTTTGCTATCCTTTCCCATTGTTAGCATTGAGTCAAGTTTTGACAAACTCGAGTTGAATTTTGCAAGAGTCTTTGAAGCCTTCTCAAGCTCATCCTTGGCTTTGCACAGTTCAAGATCCTTTCTACTCAATACGACTTCGAGTCGAGACAAATTTCCTTTTAACTCAACATTTTCTTTTAAAAGAATTGAATTTGTCTCGTTTCTTTTAAGCCAATCATCATACAACTCTTCATACATAGCCTGCACACTTTCAAAGGTGAGTTCATCAGAATCAGTATCCTAGATTTCATGAGTACCTGAGTCATTGGGAGATTTGGTATTGAGACATAAGGATTTTGAAGTGGTGTTGAGGCCTGGTGTTGCAACACCAGCGGCAACACCATGCGGGTTGACTTGCAGCCAGCATTTTTCCTTCAAAATAACAGTGTTCTTGGATATTATGTCCATCGGGATTCTGTTAAATTTCCTGAAAAAAAAACAACAATAAACCAGAATCAATCACTTAGTGTATCAAGCGTTGGCTCTGATACCACTTGTAATGAATTGTTGTACAGGAAATAAAGTAAAAACATTATAATGTGTGTATTAGAAGTTAGTGTTGTGCTCATGTGTTATCGACACGAGTACACAACATGCAGCGGAAATTAATTATAAACACACAAATATAATCCTAATAAATAAACATCAGTTTTAAATTATGCACAAGTACAAAGACTTGTGCGATGTCTCATGGCAAGAAATTCACTAGAAAAATTATGTAAATCGTTTACACCAAAACAATACTAGTGAGAAAACAAAACCAAATTCATTGACACTCCAAGGAATTAAAAATGCATCAAAACAAACCACATAAAAAGTAGATGCATAAAATAAAAAAGTATGTTGCTTAAAACCAAAAGACGACACTCTTCGATCAACACTCTGCGTCAGTGTTGTTCTTGAGTGTTGGCAACATCAATCGGCAACACGGTAAAGTCTGTGACTCAATCACACAAAGTCTTCAACATTCAAAATATTCTTCAGTAATCTCTGTAAAAAGACTATGCACTAAGTCCACGAAAAACCACGCAGAGACCACACACGGAAAGCTCACGAAGACACAAAAGAACACTCTTCAAAACTCTTCTCTCTCTAAGCCTCTGCCACTCAAAAGCCTTTCTTCTCTCTCTCTAAAAGCACACACAGCAGCCGTCCACCACACTTGTATATATATATGCTTCCACACAATTCTTGACCTAATTATCATCCCACAAAAGAGTCCTAAAAAAATATGGAAACAAGATTTCATTAGATATAAAACTCTTTTAAACGAAGATAAAATATCTTGGAGATAAAAATCATATTAAAACAAATCATATAATATCTATAGATAAATCAATCAAGATCATATCATCTAGAAATAAATCAAGCAAATTATTATAATCTAGAAATAAATCAAATAAAATCTTTTAATCTAGAAAGGCAAAATCTTAAATTGATATTATCAATTTATCAAAATAATAAATGAATAAAATATTCCTTTCAGTAAAGATCAAATTGCTGCTGTCAAGTTTAGCAATGAGAGAGATCCGATTCATGAATATTTCATGCATGAGCTTGTGATTTTTCTTCTTCTTTCTTGGCTTTGATCATAATAATTTTTTATTTTTTCTTAGGGTTGTTGGATAACGGTTACTTGATATTTATTTTTCTTGAATCCCTTCCAGTCAAAAAGCTGACAAAAAATTTAAATATATTAATGAAATTGCAAACTAATATTGTTGATAGATTTGCTCGAGTAAGCCTTTCGAGGTTCCATGCCGCCCTTTATTGGTACCAATGCCCTACATATAGCACAATATTGTTTGTTATGTTGCACTCAAACCAGTTGTGATTTTGGTTAGATCGACACATGCATATGTCGTCTCCTCTGTTCATATATCAACAATGTGTGACTTGTCTGCTGTGTACATGGTTGAACTGGGCTCGAGGTACAAATTTTCACATCCTGGATTATTAAACTTTTTTGAGATCCGGTAAAGATTGCCATTCCCCTTTGTGCTCTGTTTCATTCTTATTTTTGGTCTAGCAGCTGATGGGGGGGAAAAAAGGACCCCTTAGACAGCACCTTATGCTAAGATCTGCCCCAATTTTGATTGGCTTTGAGTTTAATAGTGTAACAAACTTTCAACATTAGAAGTGCCAATGCAACACTCAATTTCGAGGAGCTGAGCTAGAGAAGTTTAGTGAACTTTTGTTCCATTGCAACAAAAATATAGGACATGGCCCTGGTGCTCTTTCTTGATGCTGCATCAAACAACCTATACAGTCAATTTATCCTATGATTATGTATAAACCAAATATTAATCAGGAATATATAAGTAAAGTTACTAATAGAGGCAGGGGTATAATCTATTATCTATTATCTTGTCTTCGATGTTCGTTCATAGGAGTGCGAACACAGGCGTAGACGTTTTTGGAAAACAAGATAACTTGGGGCAGAAATGGGAATTGCAGATGGTTTGAGCAAATGACTGAATGTTACGATACATAAGTCTTTGCAATTTCTTGTTCTTGGTAAATTTTTGCTTTTATATTTCATGTGGGTGTCGACTTTGCAGGATCATCTGTTAATAACTTGGTTCTGTTTTTCTGCAATAGATAATTACAATGCTTTCCGTATTGGAGGCAATCTGGAAAACATGATGCTCCAATTCCATCATGAATCTGTGAGATCGCTTCTCGCACTCAGCTCAAAGTTAGTCAAGTGATGTCATACATCATGCACTTGGCTGTAGAGGATCTCACCTGTTGATGCTTCTGGAACATAGAAGAACGGCCTTCTGTTTTCTTGTTAACATATTGGAACTTGTCTCTTTATTATTCATTTATTTTATTCTTCTCACTTGTATATAAATACCTCTGTATTGTTTCATTCGGTATTAATGATATACAAGATTTCCCACGTCATATTTCTCTAAATTATCATCTTCTTCAATTTCTAACTTGGTATCAGAGCTTGATGGCGGAAGCCTCTTTGAATCTTGGGTCAAGCTCTACCATGTTCGCTAATTCCTCCACCAGCCCAATAACAGTAAACCAGCAAATCAGATTTATTCTGTCAAGCTCAGTGATGAGAATTTTTTTCTCTGGAACCTTCAAATTTTGGCTGGCATTCGTGGTCTGGGCCTCGAGTCTTTCATTGATGAATCGTCCTCCGCTCCACCCAAAATCGTTCTCAGTGACGATCATATGGAAGGGATGAATCTAGTATATGTCTCATGGCATAGACAAGATCAACTTCTCTTTTCCTTCATGTTAGCCTCCATGAATGAAGGAGTACAAGGCCAGATGGTTGGCTGCCACGCATCAGCCCAAATCTGGAAAAGGATCTCAACCTTTTTGCTACTCGATCCAAAGCTCGTATAATGCAATACAAGCTTCAATTGCAGACTTTAAAGAAGGGTAATCTCAGCATGAAAGATTATCTTAGCAAGATGAATGGTATTGTGGATACTTTGGCGTCATGTGGCAATTTAATTTCTGAAGACGATCAAATACTTTATATCCTTGGTGGAGTAGGGATGGAATACGACTCTCTTGTGGTGCATGTGACATCTCGTATTGAAGCATTGTCATCTTCCGAAGTGGGAGCTCTAGTACTCTCACATGAAGGCCTCATTGAGTCATATACAATCAATGCTGAAGGAACCCTTCCCACAGTCAATTATACCACTGCATCACAACCAAATAATCACAATTACTCACAGGGGCAGTCCAATCGAAGAGGTCGTGGTTATGGTCGACCTCATTGCGGAGGCAGAAAGGGTTGTTTGGGAACACCAACAATCGTCCTACATGCCAAATATGTGGCTACACTGGTCATGTAGCTGAGAAATGTTACTACAAGTTTGACAAAGAATTTGCCCCTTCATACAAGCAACATCGAACTGCCCCTACCAATGCCCAACATGTTAGTCCTGTGCGTGATCACAATCCTACAGCTGCTACGGCCATGATACATTCTGTGGTAGTCCCCGATGAATGGTGGTTTCCAGATTCTGGTGCCTCGCATCATGTCACAAATGATCTCTCCAATTTATCACTTGGATCTGAGTATAGCGGTGGAGGTAAAATTCATATGGGCGATGGAACAGGTTTGCCAATCACTCACATTGGAAATTATCAATTCTTTTCTCCTTTATCATCTCGTGTCCTTCATTTAAATTGACTTCTTCGAGTCCCACTTATCACCAAAAATTTACATAGTGTTAGTAAATTTGCTACAGACAATGATGTTTTCTTTGAATTTCACCCCACTTTTTGTGTTGTGAAGGATCGCACAACAGGAAAACTCCTCCTCAAAGGCACATTGCATGAGGGACCCTATCGATTCTCCCTAGGAAAATCTGATTCTCTCTCATCCTTTGCACCAGCTTGCCTCGTAGCTCAACCTCTTCCAGTTCATTCCGCTACCAATCAAATGCTCCAGGATCTTCCCACATTGGCATAATCCACACTTAACCACTGGCATAATAGATTAGGACACCCAAACTTAGCTACTGTAAAGACAATCTTACACTATTGTAATGTTCACCTTTCAAGAAATGACAATTTCAATTTTCGCTCCTCATGTGAACTTGGCAAAAGTCATCGTTTATTGTTTCATTCCTCTAATACAAGCTATATCAAACCATTACAATTGATTTACTCCGATGTATGGGAGCCGAATCACACTATGTCCACCAATGGTTATTGCTACTATCTTAGATTTGTCGATGCTTATAGTAGATTTACGTGGATCTTTTTACTCAAAGCAAAGTCTGAAGTATTTCGAATTTTTTTTTCAATTCAAAACTCAAGTGGAACTTCAATTTGATACCAAAATCAAGGCCATACAAACTGATTCGGGAGGGGAATTTCAACCTCTTGTCTCTTTCTTTCAAAACTTTGGCATTGTGCATCGTCGTACTTGCCCTCACACTTCCGAACAAAATTGGGTTGTTGAGAGAAAACACGACATATTGTTGATATGAGTCTGTCCCTTCTTGCTCATGCTCACATGCCTCTCAAATTCTGGGATGCTTTTGCCACTGCTGTTTATCTCATAATTCGTCTTCCCACCACGGCCACACATGGGGCAGTTTCACTTACTAGTCTCACCACCACTGCTCCAAATTACTCACTTCTCCGAGTATTCGGGTGTCGTTTTTTTCCATATCTTCGACCATACAACCCTCATAAACTTGAGTTCAGATCTCACTCTTGCACATTTTAGGGATATAGCCCTCATCATAAGGGTTATAAGTGTTTAAGTGATGATGGTCGCATTTACGTCTCCCGGCATGTCAAATTCGATGAACTCTCATCCCCTTTTGCACACTCTTCATCGGTCCCCACTATTCCTATTGCTCCCTCTCCTTATTCTTTACTTATCTCTTCTATTCCACAAGCTCAATTACTATATATTTCTACACCTTCTGCAGCATCTACACCACAAATCTCGTACCCACAACGTTCACTGATACTACTTTTCCTGCACCTCTTAACTCTTCTTCCTCTACTTCTGTTGTTCCTCGGCCACCTGAACCATCTCCTGTGAATGCCCATCCAATGCTTACTCGGTCTAAAGATGGTATCTATAAACCCAAGGTGTATGCTACTCAGCTTCTCAAAGTTCATGAACCTCTGTCTCTAAACGAAGCTTTTTCTCATTCTGAATGGCGCAAAGCTTTGCGATCTGAGTATGATGCCTTGATTCAAAATCAGACATGGTCTTTGGTTCCTGCCCCTCCAGATGCTTCCATTATTGGCTGCAAATGGGTCTTTAAAGTTAAAACTCTTGCTGACGGTTCTGTGGCTCGATATAAAGCCCGCCTTGTAGCTAAAGGCTACTCTCAAACAACTGGACTTGACTACACCGAAACTTTTAGCCATGTCATTAAGCCAACAACAATTCGGGTTGTTCTTACTATTGCTCTATCCAAGATATGGTCCTTACAACAATTAGACGTCAACAATGCCTTTCTTAATGGACATTTTCAAGAAACAACCTTTATGCAGCAACCTCCTGGTGTTTGAGCGCTTTCAATCTGGATTGCTGCTTGTGTGTCGTCTCAATAAAGCCATATATGGCCTCAAACAAGCACCTCGTGCTTTGTTTGACAAACTTAAATATGTTCTTCAGTCCATGAGTTTTGTTCAATCCAAGGCGGATGCATCTTTGTTTATTCGATATACATCATCTTACATAATTTATGTGCTTGTCTATGTTGATGACATTATTATAACAGGAAGCAATCCATCGTGAATCCTGGATCTTATTTTCCAGCTGCATGCAAAATTCTCGTTAAATCACTTAGGTGATCTTTCTTATTTCTTGGGCTTCGATGTCTCTAGACCAACAAAGGACATCTTGTTTATGTCTCAAACTAAGTACATTCATGATCTTCTTGCTCGAATCAAGATGGATAATGCCAAGTCTCTTCCTACTCCAATGGTGTCTGGTCTCGAACTATCTTCCCAAGAAGGGGATCCCTTTGATAATGTCACACTCTATCGGAGTATTGTAAGTGCTCTACAATATTTGACTATTACACATCCAGACATCGTTTATAGTGTGAATAAGGTGTGCCAATTCATGCAAGCGCCCCTTCATCTACATTGGAAGGCAGTCAAGCGAATTCTCCGGTACTTAAATGGCACGATGAACTTCGGCCTTCAATTTACTGCTTCTCCACATCTGTCTCTTTCTGGTTATTGTGATGCATATTGGGCCAATGATCCAGATGATCGTCGCTCTACCTCGGACTTCTGTTGGTTTCTCGAAAGCTCACCTATTACTTGGTGCTCTAAGAAAAAGACTGTTGTCTCTGGCTCTAGTACAGAGGCTGAATACCACAGCTTAGCAAATGCCACTTCAGAATTAATGTGGCTCAAGTCCTTGCTCACTGAGTTGTACATCCCACTGTCCAAATCTCCAATCTTATGGTGTGATAATCTTAGCACTATATCCTGAAAGGATCGGTTAGAAGGTAATAAGTGTTTAGAAAGGAGGTTGATAAAAACTCACATATTAAAAATTCTTTTCGAAGATTGGGTTCAGCTTAATGACAAACTGACACTTCGTATCTCGTCAATCGATAACAATCAGTTTAACTGAAAAATAGTTGCGGAAGTAAAATGAGTGAAAAATAGAATAATTGATAGTAACTGAAATAAAATGCACACAATTTGTTTCTGGATGTTCGAAGAATAGAATAACTCCTACGTCACCCCTTCTATCACGAAGATAGGATTTTCACTAAAAGACTTTGATCGAATACAAACGTTGTACTGACCCACTTCTGTTTGGACTTAACACTGCCAAAACTGAAACTCTTAGTTCACAAAAACTTTTACAGTGCGTGACTGAATATAACACAACTGAATGAATCTAACAAAGATTTCAAAGTTCTAACAAGCTCGTAAATATTGCCTTGATTGCTACTGATATATCTGATAAGAGTGAGCTCTTGATATTTGAATACGAGTGGTGATTTTAGCAGAGTAACAACAAGCTTGAATAGAATAGTAGTTCGTGTTTTTTTCTCAGCTGCCCTCTTCACTTATTTATAGGCTTCCCTCTCAACGGTAATATTAAATAACATTTGAATCCATATATCCGTTGATTTCCACGTCAATATTCTCTGACATTTGTACACTGCAATCTCTAAAATACGGCGTTCCACTACTAGTTGCAGTATGTTGTACTATTTGTCGGTTGTCATTCTCAACTGATGACGTGTACAACTGAGAGATTAGCTGAAAGATACTTTGCTGGAAAACTCATAACTGATTGTTTCAACTAATCAGTTTCCAACTGATCAGTCAGTTAGATTATGCTACAAACTGATCAGTTTGACGTAGATAAGATTTAGCTGGTACGCATTAATCTTCAGCTAATGACAGTTTGAATAGATTTCAGTTTCCCTGAGTTGAATTCACTGGAGGAGTTCAGCTTCAGAGAGTGAGCAAGCTGAGTGCTTTGAATCTCTTTTATTTCTTGCATTATATTTGACATATTGAGCTGAATGTCCTGAATCTCTTCAAGGACTAAATCCATGTCTGAGGATGGATGAGAAGATACAGGTCCAGATGGTCCTGGTTCTTGTTCTTTGGTAGATAGATCAAAAACCACCATAGTCCTGTCATGTATTACAGTCTCAGCATGTGTCAGCTCTGAAACGTCTTGTAGACTGACTTCTTGTTGAATAGGAGAAGAAGAAGATTGATTTGGAGCAACAGATAGACTGTCCTGCTGATTAATTTGAGGATCTGTGAGAGTTTCAGTTGAAGGATCAGTGACTTGTGGTTCTGCTTGATTGTCAACTGAAGCTTGTTGTGGTTCGTCAACAAGCAACTGAGCCTCCTCAGTGTCCACATTTTCAACATTAGGCTCAACAGTTGAGTGAAAGGGCACATCAGTTTGAACATCTTGTTCAGCAGAGACAGAGATACGAGCATCTGTAGCTGTTTCATCTTGTGGGAGATCAACTGATTCAGTTGAAGGCAGATTTTTTTGAAGTTCTCGGGCGACTGACTGAATGATTTCATCGATATCAGCAAGTGTCAAGTCAGCGTCCGAATAAAGTTGAGGATCAGCAGCAGAAGAAGATGGTGGCACATCCTGAATTGGCTCTACTGTTGTAGCAGCGGATTGTTTTGGGGATGGCTCTTTGGGTTGTGATGACGATTCGTCGTCTTCTTCTTCTGAAGTGCCTTCATAATTGACTAATTCCTGATCTATTTCCCAAAACTTTATCTGCGATTGCAGAGCAATAAGATCTGTGTCCAACTGAGTGAGCACAGCTCAATCATTATATGCAGTGGGACTTGTAGGAATGTAGTTGCTTTTGAGCTTCTGAATCAGTTGGTCCAACTTTTTGACTTTTATTTGATCAAAGAAATAATTCTCTCTCCCCAATGCCTGAACAATTGTAGCAGCTTTGACCATTTTGAGAACAGTTGCTTCCAATTTGATGAATGTATTCAGTTTAGACTTGTTTTTCAACTGTTTGGCAAAAGTGTAAGTTCTGAATTCGTCCAAGCATTATAAACTTTCAGTTTTGATTCAGCAAAAGTGTTGACATGTTCCCATATAAGGTCAATGTGAGTCTGAATTGCATATGATGGCCTGGGCTTTTCGATCAACTTGCCCTTCCCTTTCTCATCAGATAGAATGTGTGAGATGTTTAGTCCATAATAAGTAGCGTCCACTTGTTCCTGAATTATGATTCCTTTGGGTCAAGCAGGAGCAAGGATTGTAGGTCGATTGATATTGATCAGAGGAGCTGAAAATCTTGTTGATTCCTTCTTCTTACCAGTTGTACTGATGGCCTTTTTGGATGGATCAGTTGTTTCGGGTAACTGGTCTTTAGCTGAAACATCAGCTGGAATGGCTTTTAAAGGAATAGCATGAATAGACTGTTGAGCGTCTGATTGTTTCAATCTATCAGTTGAGAAAGATGCCAACATTATTACTGGCTTGGTTTTCTGAGTCCTTTGTTTCTTTGTAATCATCTGAAAAGGTGTTTCCTCAGAATCTGATTTACTGACAATCGGTTTTCTTTTGATTGATTTCAGTTGAGCCAAAGTTCTTCCCTTCTTGACTGACTTGGGAACATCATGCTGCGTCCCAATCTCTTTTTTGATCTTAAAAATTGAGCAGGAGAGATGTTCAGTTTAGTTTTGGGTGGCTGAACATTCTTGGCGTAGAAGACTTTGAATTTTGATGATCTCTCTGAATCATCAGCCATCAGTCCTTTGACTTTCATCAAATAACTTAGTTGTACTGCGAATCCTTTAGACTTCTTGGTGGATTGAAACATATTCTTCAAGATATTGAAGATAAGGTGCTTCCAATTCAGTCTTTGACCAGCCATAATAACAGTTATGGTTTGAAATTTCTCCAATGTTAGTGCAGCAAATGATCATGGCTTTGCTAATAGCCCCTTGGCTACAATATCATCCAGCAATTGAACTTCGTGCTTCAATTCCTTCTTTAGATTGGAAACTTTGATTTTCCGTCAATCAGCAGAGAGTAGAGTTTGCATCTCTTCAATATCAGATGCATTAACTTCAGCAAAGGTTTGTTAGCCCATCAGAAGGCAAAAAGAACATTTCTCCAAATGATTCTTCAGAAATGGTCAACGACTGACCATTGACAGTAATGTTGACATTTCCATCAGAATTGATATTCCCATTAGAGTAGAAATCTTGAAGTTCTTTCGGGTAGATTTCCTGTGAAGATAGCCCCAAAAATGTCCTCAGCCCGGCTGATTCTAGCTTCAGAAAGACGTTCTTGACATCAGCTTCTCCGACTGATAGAACTGATTCAAAATTGATAACCATAGCATTCAACAAGTGAGCGGGAATTTGATTTTCCATTAGAACTGAATGATTTTCTGCGAAAAAGAAAGCTTGAATTTGCTTTTGCTTTGAGAATTCTAGGTAAGCCTAAGAAAGAAAAAAACTGAAATTAAGCGGGCAAAGTACTTATGTACGTGACTGTTCATATTATTGGACACGTGTTAGTCCAGGAAATTTTGAATAAAAGACGTGTGTACGTGTGGTAAAAGCGTGTGTTGAAAATACATGGATTATAAGGGTCCATGTTTCAACCTATCAATTGTTGAAAAATAGCATTTAATGCTTTGATAATCAGTCACGTCACTAAATTTGGAATAAAAAAATGGTTAATGTGTTAACTTATGTGAGAAGATTAGTGAAATAATCAGCTGAACAATCAGTTGTCAAACTATGTCTTTTCAGTTGAAGATTTACTAACTGCTGTCTTCTCGGTTAACCTTTTAAACCAATATTCCTCCTCAATAAATGCATATAAATATTACGAGAATTTAAGCAAGACGAATCAAATTAAATCTTATACTTAGAAGGTTAATCGTCTGCTGTAATGACTTTGTCCTTTCATCTCTTGACCCTGGGATATAAATGAGAATAGCTCGGTTAGTTTCAATCATATCAGCAAATAACAATCAAAAACTAAAATGGCAGGTGCAGGTAGCTCGAAGACTTCAGATATGGCTGAAACTTTTATGAACTCAGCTCTGAAGAAACGAAAAACTGCTATGGAAGATGAAGTCTTCCACAAAATCATTCGATACAGGGAGGAGCTTCAAGGGCTCCAGTTCCTCTATGAGTTTGGAGAGGCTACCACCCCCAAACTGTTGGCAAAAATAAAGAAGTATCGACAGCGCTTGCGTGTTGCTGAGACGGTGGACATCTTTGAAGATGAATATGTCTACCAGCTAATGCTCCAGAAGAAAAGGAAAATCCTAGAGCGTATAGCTGACTCAGATAGCTTCCTTAAGACTTCCACCGGAGATTTAACCCGTTTGTTGACCAAGTAGAGGTCTTCTGTGGAAGAAGAATATTTCGATGTACTCCGTGCTAATTTCTTTCAATGAATAAAATGTTTATTAGTTTAGCTATGTCTTTTATTTTCTTGCAAGAGTTAATCTCATCAGTTGATAAGTAAATCACGAACTGAACATAATAATTGACAAATAACAAACTGACATCATTTAAAGATTAAGAACTGATATATAACAAAATTTAATCGACAACTGACATATAAGCAGTAAAACTGATTATGATAAATCAATTAATCCAAGTATATTGCGAAAGTGAGAAAATTTAGTCTCGGGCAACGGTTTGGTGAAGATGTCAGCTGCTTGTTGTTTAGTTGAGACATATTTCAGTCTTATGTCCTTCTTCAAGGCATGATCTCTGATGAAGTGATGCCTGACATCTATGTGCTTGGTCCTGGAGTGAAAAACTGGATTGTAGGTAATAGCAATCGTGCTTGTATTGTCACAAAATATGGGCGATTCTTTGGCAATGACTCCATAGTCTCTCAGTTGTTGCTGAATCCAGAGCAGTTGAGCACATCAACTTCCAGCAGTAAGATATTCTGCTTCAGTTGTGGAAGTAGCAATGGATGTCTGCTTCTTACTGAACCAAGAGATCATTCTGTCTCCTAGAAACTGGCATGATCCACTTGTACTTTTTCGATGAAGCTTACATCCTGCATAATCTGCATCTGAATAGCCAATTAGATTGACAGATGAGTCTTTAGAATACCATAACTTAACATTTTGAGTGCCTTTCAAATAATTTAAAATACGTTTGGGAGCTGAAAAATGTGATTGCTTAGGGTTTTCTTGAAATCTGGCACACATACAGACAGCAAATACAATATCAGGACGACTAGCAGTTAGGTACAATAATGAACCTATTAAACCTCTGTAAAGTGTCGCCTCAACTGATATTCCCCCTTGATCAATGTCTAGTTTAACCGATGAGCTCATGGGAGTACTTGCAGCCGAACACGATTCCATGCCAAATTTCTTCAGTAACTCCTTCGTGTATTTAGTCTAACTGATAAAAGTGTCTGTCTCCAGTTGCTTCACTTGCAGTCCAAGAAAAAATGTTAGTTCACCCATCATGCTCATTTCAAATTTATCCTGCATCAACTTAGCAAATTTCTCGCATAATTTGGGATTAGTTGATCGAAATATGATGTCATCAACATAAATTTGAAAGAGTAAAATGTGATCATTCTTTGAAATTTGAACAATTTCTTATCAACTGATCCAACAGAAAAATCGTGATCAGTTAGAAATTTTGAAAGAGTTTCATACCAAGCTCTTGAAGCTTGTTTAAGACCATATAAGTCTTTGTTCAAATTGTAGACATGATCAGGAAAAGGTGATTGATGAAACTTGGAGGTTGGTCGACGTAGACTTCTTTTTGTAACTGACCATTCAAGAATGCACTCTTTACATCCATCTGGTAGACAATGATGCATAGGCAAGGAATATTCTGATAGCTTCCAGTCTTGCAACTGGTGCATATGTTTCATCATAGTCAATTCCTTTTTCTTGCCTATATCTTTGTGCTACCAGTCTCGCTTTGTTGCGCACAACTGAACCATCTTTGTTCAGTTTATTCCTGTACACCCATTTTTTTTTACCTATAATAGTTTTAAAAATTGGTCTTGGAACTAGGTTCCAGACATTGTTATGGGTAAACTGATTCAGCTCCTCTTGCATTGCATTTGTCCAGTTTGGATCAGCAAGAGCTTCATCAGTTTTCTTCGGTTCCAATTGTGATACAAAAGCTGAATAAATAAATAAATTGAGCATTTGATTCCTTGTTCTTACCGGGTCAGATGGATTACCTATCACCAATTCTGGAGGATGTGATTTCTTCCATCTGAGTTCAGCGTTTGTTGTATCCAAGTCAGCAACTGCTTCAGTTTGCAACTGGGTGTTTTCTTCAGTTTCAGTTGCTGCATCAGTTGGTAATTGAATATTCTCAATAGACTCCTCCAACTGATTATCAGGAACAACTTCCTGTTCCAACTGGTTGATCTAACACTTCTGGTTCAGGTGTTTGAAGGATGTCTCGATTGATATGATTGTCTTCTTTATGATCATCCTCCAAACTGATATCTGTAAATCGATCAACTAGCTCAACTGGATCAGTTGGCTTATCAGTTAATATAGTTTCATAAAAAACAACATGTATAGACTCTTCAACATTTAGTGTGCTCTTGTTAAGGACTATATAGGCTTTGCTGACTGATGAATATCCCAGAAATATTCCCTCTGCAAATTTAGCATCAAAGGCTTTTAAATGATTTTCGCCATTGTCAAGAATAAAACATCTGCAGCCGAATATTTTGAAGTAAGAAACCACACTTTTTGTCCATGCCAGATCTCATAAGGTGTTTTCAAATGATTCTTATTAACCATCGATCTGTTCTGAGTATAACACGTAGTGTTTACTGCCTCTGCCCAAAACCTTTGAGAAATACCAGAATCAACAAGCATTGTTCTAGCAGCTTCTTTATGTTACGCCTTAAACGCATACAAATCTCGAGGATGAGATTAATGTTTTTAATGCTGTAACATATCCCAAAGTTTTTGTTTTGATGATACCAAAACTTGGATTAAAAATGTACTAATGTTTTATATTGAGGCATGCAAGAAATTAAGAACAAGGTTACGTTCGGAAGATCCGAAATTTGGTTCGGACGTTCCGAAATTATGCAAATCAGAAGCAAAATAGAAGCTGTTCGGAAGCTGCGAGGAGCAAGTTCGGACGTTCCGAAGACGTGATCGGACGTTCCGAACACAAGCAATCAAATCACTTCAATTCGGAGACAATTTGATCTGACTGATTTGATTGAGTAGATTTCGGACGCTACGATGGATATGATCGGAAGCTACGAAGTGTTGAAGATTTCAAATCTCCGGAAACGCGGGAATGTTCGGACGGTACGAACTGGAGTTCGGACCTTCCGAAGCTGTTCATACACTGTCTGAAAGAATTGTTCGGAAGAAACGGAGTTTGATCGGTCCCTGCGAAGCATATGTTCGGACCCTACGAAGTCAAGATCGGAAGATCCGAAGTCACTCCAGAATTACGCAAATTGATTTCAATCACATCGGACGTTCCGAAGTATAAACAGAAGATCCGAACCTTGGCGTCCAAGACTAGTATAAATAGGCCTTTGAGGATGCATTCTCAATCATCTCACTCCACTCTCTCTTGTCTCTTACAAAGTTTTCTACTATCTCTTGTGTGCGTTGATTAAAAGAATTGTAATATCAAAAGAGTTGTAGAAAAAGAGTGAAAGTAATACTCTCGAGTGGGTTGAAAAGTTCGTGGCTATCCTTGGAGCCCTCAAGGCCAAGTAGACGCATCGAGACGTGGTTGTAAAAGCTAGCTTGGAGCTCCTAAAGCCAAGTCGTCATAGTGATACTTCGATCCTCATCGAGAAGGGGAGACGTAGACGATTCTTCGTCGAACTTCCATAAACATCTCTATCCCTCTTTACTTTACGCATTTACTTTACTACGCATTTATTTTACGCACTTACTTTACGCATTCATTTTTATTTGTGATTGTCCCTCAAGTCTTCCGCTTGCAATTTTTTCAAACTCGTTTTAAAAACGCTAAAGGGCCTTAAAGAACCTATTCACCCCCCCCCCCCCCCCCCTTAGGTTCTTCACTTTAAGGGTCCGATTTCTCCTCTCAGCTACATCATTTTGCTGAGGAGTTCTAGCTGCTGAGAGCTCATGCCTAATTCCAGCATTTTCTAAAAAATTTTAAAGAATTTGATTGATGAATTCAGTTCCTCGATCGGATCTGATTCTATCAATTCCAACTGATTTCTCATTTAATAGTCTTTTGAAAAGCTTGATCAGTTGTGCAGCAGTTTGGTCTTTGGATTTTA
This sequence comes from Primulina eburnea, assembly GCF_022965805.1. Lineage (NCBI taxonomy): Eukaryota > Viridiplantae > Streptophyta > Magnoliopsida > Lamiales > Gesneriaceae > Primulina > Primulina eburnea. The sequence continues at coordinate 10,059,413 of NC_133117.1, forward strand.
GAAAAATAACCCAAGTAAATCTTGAAAAATCATCCACAACCACCAAGGTGTATTTCATTCCCCCTAAGCTCATGACTGGTATTGGACAAAATAGATCCATAACTTGTTTAACAAACTGACATGCTGAGCATATTTTATCTTTGGTAAAATTCATTTTGGGCAAACCAGTGACAAGATTGTGATTACTCAGATATGCAATAGATTTGAAGTTTAGGTGGTTTAATCTCTTATGTCATAACTAGTTTTAAGAAGATTTTGAAGCAATAAAACATAGTGGTGCATAAGGCTGATCATTCCAACTGACTTTGTAAGTGTTTCCACACCGTTTGCCAGTAAGTATGACCTCATCAGTTGCATCTCTGACTGAACAAGAATGTTTGTCAAACTGAACTGAGAATCCATTATCGCATAACTGACTAATGCTAATCGGATTATATTTGAGATTCTCAACTAATAAAACATCATTAATGATAAAGTTACCATGGATAAGCTTACCCTTACCCACAGTTTTACCTTTGAAATTATCTCTGAAACTAATGTTTGGTCCAATGTAATTGATTAATTGAGATAGCAAATTTGCATCTCCTGTCATGTGTCGTGAACATACACTATCCAAGTACTAGATTGATTCCTTGATTGTACCTGTTACCTGCAATCACACACTAGATATAATTTTGGTACAATTATATATTTGGGTCCTACACTGATTAGTCTCTTAGGAATCCACACTTGGATCAGTCTAACTGACTGTCCAGTTGATGTATTCCAAATGGTCTTTCTCGATTTATATGTGCTTGGTGTGTAGTGTGCAGATGAGAAAACATGTGATTTAGCTTTGTTCAACTGATTGTTCAGCCGATATCTTTTCTGAACTGGCTTGTTGTTATAGTAATTGGAGTAGTCATTTGAATAATTCCTGCTGAATCTTTCAGTCGACTTTGAATAATTCCTGCTGAATCTTTCAGTCGACTGACTGCGTGAGTCAGTTTAAACTTTTGGGCTATAACCAATACCATATCTTCTAGCCTTGTTCGTACTTTCAGTAGGCTGTTCAACCAGTTTACTTGGCTCAGGTTGTTCTTGTACCACAACTGATTTGACAAAGTGAATGTATTTCCCTTTATCCATATTCAGTTTTGGTTGAGTATCATTGGAAGTCATTTCATCTTGATTACTGAACCTTAAACCAGTTTTATCAGTAACTGATTTCTGTGAGTTCTGTATTTCAGTTAATGCAACATATGATTTGTTCCAAGCCTGAATAAGCTCAGTTTGCTTTGAATTTTCAAGCATCAACTTCTGAATCATTAATTGATTCCTGCTTCTTTCAGCATTGAGCTCAGCAATCTCCCTCTTTAGACTCAACTCATCAACTGATTCAACAGTTTTAGTTTTATTGTCTATGAGATCAGTTTGATTTGCTCTGGCCTTTTCAAAAGATAAGGCAAGCTTGTGGTACTCACTAACCATGTCATGAAGAGTTGAAATGAGTTCTTCTCTAGTGAAACAGTTGAGCTAAAGTCAAATACATGTTGACTGCTTGACTCCATTTCTGTATCACCAGCCATTAGACACTTCAATTCCTCTTCACCATCACTGGAACTGCATGAGGTTTCTGGCTCTGACTCTTCAATGTCAGTTTCTGCCCATTTTGATTTACTCTCTTCAGCTAAGAGCACCTCATGCTTCTTCCTGTAAGACTTCTTGTCATCCTTGGGTCTCCTCTTGTGCTCATATGACTTTTTTTTCTTTCAGTCGAGCCTTGACTGTCTTTCTTGGGTTTGGTACAGTCAGCAATGAAGTGACTGGGTTTGCCACAGTTGTAGCAAGCATTTGATTTCTCTTTAGAATTGTTTCTCTAATAATGCTTCTGGAAGTTCCCTTGATTTTTTTTATAAATCTTCCAAATTTTTTGATGAACAATGACATAACATCATTGCTCAGTTGATCAGCAACCTTCTCGACTGAACCAGTTGGTTCTGTTCTTACAGCAGCTAAGGCACTTGTGGCTGCTGGAGTAGAGGGTTCTCCTTCTCGAGTTTGCAGCTCAAACTCATAGGCCTTCAGATCAGCAAATAGGTCATGAAGCTCAACCTTGTTTAGATCCTTGGACTCCCTCATTGCCATGGTCTTAACGTCTCACTCCTTAGGAAGACCTCTGATCACTTTTAATGCAACTTCTTTGTTGGTATACACTTTTCCAAGTGCATTTAGCTCATTTATGATACAGCTGACTTTTTCATCATATTCATGCATCGATTCTCTAGTTCTCATCTTGATATTGTCAAACTTCTGAACAGCAACAGAAAGTTTATTCTCTTTGGTTTGTTCATTTTCTTCACAAAGCTGGATCAGCTTTTCCCAAATTTTTTTAGCTGTCTTACACATTTTGATCTTGCTAAAGTTATTTTATCCAGCGTTTTGTACAGTATATCCTTTGCCACATTGTCCAAATTTGCTTTTCTTTTGTCCTCAGCAGTCCATTCATCTCTGGGCTTTTCAATTCTATGAGGTGTCACATCGGTGATTGCAACTGCTGTGTTGGCTTTAAAAATCTTCATTGTTCCATCAGTGATGATGTACCACATATCATCGTCTTATGCAGCTAAGTGAGCCTGCATCCTTATTTTCCAATCATAGAAGTCTTCTCTAGAAAACATTTGGATCTTGTTGAAGGAAGACATAGTGAATAGTTTGAGTAGAAATATTCTGAGACAAGATACAACCGCTCTGATACCACTTGAAAGGATCGGTTAGAAGGTGATAACTGTTTAGAAGGGGGGTTGAATAAACACTCACGGATTAGAAATTCTTTTCAAAGATTGGGTTTAGTTTAATGACAAATTGACACTTGGTATCTCGTCAGTCGATAACAATCAGTTTAACTGAAAAATAGTTGCGGCATTAAACTAACTGAAAGATAGAATAACTATTAGTAACTGAAATAAAATGCACACGATTTGTTTCTGGATGTTCGGAGAATATAATAACTCCTACATCACCCCTTTCTATCACGAAGATAGGATTTTCACTAAAAGAGTTTGATCGAATACAAACGTTGTACTGACCCACTTCAGTTTGGACTTAACACTGTCAAAACTGAAACTCTTAGTTCACAAAAACTTTTACAGTGCGTGACTGAATATAACACAACTGAATGAATCTAACAAAGATTTCAAAGTGCTAACAAGCTCGTAAATATAGCCTTGATTGCTACTGTTATATCTTATAAGAGTGAGATCTTGATATTTGAATACGAGTTGTGATTTTAGCAGTGTAACAGCAAGCTTGAATAGAATAGTAGTTCGTGTTTTTCTTCTCAGCTGCCCTCTTCATCTATTTATAGGCTTCCCTCTCAACGGTAATATTAAATAACATTTGAATCCATATATCCGTTGATCGCCACGTCAATATTCTCTGACATTCGTACACTACAATCTCTGAAATGCGGCGTTCCACTACTAGTTGCAGTCTGTTGTACTATTTGTCGGTTGTCGTTCTCAACTGATGACGTGTACAACTGAGAGATTAGCTGAAAGATACTTTGCTGGAAAACTCATAACTGATTGTTTCAACTGATCAGTTCCTAACTGATCAGTCAGTTAGATTCTGCTACAACTGCTGGTACGCATTAATATTCAGCTAATGACAACTAACAGTTGTAAGAATTTAGTCAGTTAAGCTCGTTTGCCTTTGATCAGTTATTACAATAAGTTCGAAGCTTAGTTTGTCAAATCACTGAAATTTAGTTTCCAACATATCCCTAAGTGCAAACTCGATGCTTCACTCCAAATCTAAACACATTGAACTTGATATATATTATGTACGAGAAAAGGTTCTCTCCAAAACTCGAAGTGTTGAACATGTGCCCTCGATTGATCAAACAGCTGACATCCTAACTAAACCGTTATCCTCGGTGGCTTTTCATCGGTTAAGACTCAAGCTCTGCATTGATTTAAATCCCTGCTGAGCTTGCGGGGGGAAGTCAAGTGATGTCATACATCATGCACTTGGTTGTAGAGGATCTCACCTGTTGATGCTTCTGGAACATAGAAGAACGGCCTTCTGTTTTCTTGTTATAACATATTGGAACTTATCTCTTTATTATTCATTTATTTTATTCTTCTCAATTGTATATAAATTGAAACGTCTACTAGTTTTAAAATGCGGAAATATTTTTTTTTAAAAAAAAATCTCCTTTTGAAAATAACCATTTAATTAAATCGCATACATGCACTCCTATTTTAAAAACGTCATTTAAAAATCACCATGAGTAATTGGCAATAAACTATACCGAAGTGAAGACGAGGAAAATCCTAACATCAACTGTAAAATAACACAGCTTAAAATATTCGTATCCTCTCAAAATATGAAATCATAATAATGCGGAATAATCATAGGTCCTCGGGTAGTGTCGCCCACCAGGTCCACTGACTCAGAGTCTAGCACCTCCAGCCTCCTCAACATCGAACTCACTTGCATCACACACGCCTAGTGAGTCTAAAGACCCAACACACCTGTACCAGCAATAACAAGTACATATACGTAGCACACATCAGTGAAAAATATCATACTCAACATAACTTTCATGAACTTAAAAGCGTAACGTAAACGTGTCGTATAAAATCATGTCATGTCAAATCATATCATCTTATATCATCATATACGTGTCAAAACAGCTCATCGTGTCATCATAAACTTGAACATTTTCTTTTAATTGAATTCAGTTAATTAGTTGTGACTTTCGTATCAGCTCTATCGATGGGTCCATCTATAAAAACCGTGGTACCCGGCGGTGGGGGACATCAGCGACAGCATTACCCGCCCACTGAGCCCGGGCCTCAGCTCATCATATCTCATGTCATCGTATACATATACATCGTCAGTCACAACCAAATCACATCTTTCAAAAATATCATCATTTTCACCACTTAATAAAATCATGCATATGCGTAACTTTTCCTTTAAACCAAGCATACAACGTATTTATCATAATTGCGTAAAATTGTAAAAATGATGCATAATTATTTAAAATGTCATATATTTGTGCTCAGGGCGCTGTCAGGAAAAAAATCTCACCCCGGGTGCAAAATACCAATTTTGCTCCCGGAAACCCAAAAATTATCGTTTCACCCCTGGACCTCTAAAATTGACCCGAAGCTTACCAAACTCCTAAAAAAATCCCAAACATTATTTTTTTAAAGTATTCCAGGACGTAAACTCGAGCCAAAATTGGAACTTGGCCATAATTTTCCCAACTTGAACCATAATTAAACAACTCAATCTAAACCATTTACTGCTTAAATTAAGTCCTCTAAATCCTTAATATTTCGGCCAGCACCCACTACCCACCATTAATCTCTCGGCCAATCTGAAAGTTGCTAGAACAATCTGTCATTTTCCTCAATAAACTATCGGGGCCCCCTCTTGCTTACTCAAAACCCAACACGTCCCAACCCCTTAAATAATTCGATCCACTCCTATCATCCATCACTTGTCCAGCCTTTAAAGGCCACCGATCAGACCTTATAAACCTCCTAAACCAAGCCTAACCGAAGCATTTGCTGCTGCACAAAACCATTTACAGAAAGTTATCGAATCTCGCCTACACAACTCGATCGAGCTACTCTCCCAATGATCGAGCTCCTCCCTCAATCACACACCCATGGCTCACTCCTAGCATCTTACTAGACCCTACTGGACCTACATGAATCACGGTTACAGCCCCATGCAGCCTAGACTCTACCAACAGCCGCAAGTTTCCAAGGAAGCACTACCCGCGGTGGTTTTCTACGATACCCGATCGGTTGGCTTCGTGGGCAGTTCCAGCAACGTTTGAGTCGTCCTAAGCCATGTCTCAGACCCACCAGGGTCTGGTCTAGGCCTTGGATTGACCCTTGCATCGCCAGCCCCACCACTTGGTTCGAATCAACTCCAACCGTGACACAATTCTCCCCAAAACCATCGGCCTATGCACACATTGAGCCTTACTCGACCAGGGTTAGCCTCCAACCCTTAAGCCCTTTAATTCATGATGTTTCAGACTCCCTTGCAACCAAAACCCCGCAGCCCCTTGCACGGTACATGAAAAACGTGAGTGTCATGCAAAGAATACATCATTTCATGCCAAACCTTATGCGCAAATGAAGATACTAGGGAGATTAATAGATTCACATGCATAAACATACATTTGACATAAATATGGCGTGAATGATACATAAAAGAGAATACATGTGTGCCTTAGAAAGTTTGGATAGCAAGATTGATGAGAGGAGTCCTTGATGAATCTTCTTCTTTGCAAGGACAAGATGAGACCTTTGCTTTCAATTATTTAGGTGAGGAAACCGATGGGTGTGGTTGGAAATAAAATGGGTGAATATCGGTTACGGGATTAAGGGAGATTAAAGGGTGGCAATAAGTTTAATTGTTATGTTAATTAAAAAGATTAAAGGCTCTAATCTTGTTAATTAAGGTTTAAAGTAATATTTAAGTCTATTGAGTTTAAAAGTTGGCTCGTTAAATTCAAATACACTCCTGAAAAATATTTTGTGTTGAAAGGATTCTTAAAATATTAGCCGAAACCTCGCAACGTCTCCCGATTCGATAAAATTCGCGTACCTTTAAAAAATAAAATCACGTGGATAAAAATACCCAAAAATTCCCATTTTGAAAAACACCCTTAAAAGACACCTTATCTTAATTTATAAAAATAAATCGTGAAGTAAAAATAGTTTTTTCTAAAATTCACCGGTCTCCATCCTCGATCGAGCGTGAAATGCACCTAAAAATCCTAATGCGTGCTCTTTTAAAATTTTAGGGATTAATTCCTATCATGCATGAATTATGCATATATAATTTGCATAAAATACTTAAACATATAATTAAAAACAAAAATTCTAGATTGTATGCACTTAGATTACGCGAATTGTTTTGAACCGCAAATATAGTAGTGAAGTCACATGGGAGTACAAGGACGGGTTACTTCAAAATACAAATACCAAATTGTCATGTAGATGATGGTGAAAAAGGATAATTGATCTCACAAGGGCAAAAAAGGCACGTGAAGTTATTTGATGGTGATGTCATAGTTGGATAAAAAAAAAAAGTAGCTTATTTTGATTATAAATTGGCGAACGAACAAGACTCATGTTTCTGTCATGAGCTCGATGATTTTTTTGGGCAAATTCTTTTATAGGGTTTTAAATTTGTGTTTTTCCAATTTTTGATAAATTTTTTTTTTGTTTTGATTTGTTTAAATTCCGATTTTATTTCCTTAGACAAGATAATATATTTTAATTACGTAAATACGTACTTTTCATTTTTCAACATATTTTCTGATTTAGATTATTGTGAGTCATTTCTATATACTAGAAATTATATGTGTGTTGCACGTAAGAAACGTATGTTGGAGTAATTAGAGTTCGAAACAAAATTAGTTAATTCAACAAAAGATAATGACAATAATATTGTAAATTTTGATCATTCATGTTATTTATTCATATGTAACTAATTTAGATAAAAATATATTTGTTTAATTTTTTAAAAAAGATTTGGACTATTCAATTTTTTCTCATATATTTTTTTTAGTCGTATCGTTTCTTTTTTTATTATTATTATATTCTCTCAACAAATACATATATTTTATTGTAGCTTTCAATTATTACATTTTTTGGGCAATAGATGATCCGTAATTTTTTTGTTTACAATGCTATTGGTTATTATTCTCTTTTATGTAAAGTAACAATCGTTGTTACCAGATATTTTTATTTTTCTAGTCATCTTTAATTTATTAGATATTTATGCTTGATAACATATAAAATGCATATTATTATAACAATCTACCATTATATAAAAAATATTGACATAGTGATAAAAAAATATTGATCGAATATTGTCATTTATTTGCAATTTATGAAAATAATATTTTTTTTATTATAAATCATTTTTATTAACTCTTATTACACAAATTTTAATATTTCATATTAACTCAAAAGCATGAGCATAACTAAATTACCAATGTCCTATTGATATTATTTCCATATAATAGTATCTTTAATTTTTTTTAAATGTTTTTATATATTCACGGGATAATTGTGTATCCTTATTTTGAGAAAAACCAATTGGATTTAAAAAGTTTGAATAGTAAATACAAATTTATAATATAATATATTAATTTAAAAACTGAATTCATTGTATGAAAAACGACACGTCTTCTTCCATTTTTATTTTTTGTGTAACTCAAAAGAGTTAATATTTATTTCTTTTATCTTCTCCATCTCAGCATAAAAATTTATATAAAAAAATATTCATGTCTAGAAAATACTTTTATTTATTTTTTTCTTGTCTATATTGTTACATGTGAATATATATTCTATTTCATTTTGTGATATATATTCAATATATATTTTGTGTACTGTAGGACCGAGCGCTTGCCACTTTACCAAAAGCTATAGCTGATAGTAATGGTGCAACTCAAATCTTTTAAACCACACAGCAGCTCAAGCACTACGGTTCATTTGCTCTACCAAGTAGGGACAATTATTGCACCCAACAATCTCCTTCTCAATAATTGCACTCCTTGCAATCAATGGGAATCGAAACTGTGACATTGGCTCTGATACCAATTGTAGGACTGATCGTTTGCTGCTTTACCAAAATATATAGCTGGTGGTAATGGTGCAACTCAAATATTTTAAACCTCAGAGCAGCTCAAACACTACGGTTCGATCGCTCTACCTAGGACGGACAATTATTACACCTAACATATACATTAAAGATGAATAAATCGATTTTATAGTTTTCATTATCTGAAATTAGGCTAACACGTGAAGATGAAATATATATAGACATAAGAATTTTCAAATTCAATTTATTCATAATGGATTTTCTTAATAAAGACCAACTCAAAATAATGAAAATTTGGATTCATAATTATTTTTAATATGATATAAAAATAATGATAGAAAAATATCTTGATATTTAAATTGAAAAACTACAGAGATAAATGCATGTGAGTCCACTATTATATTGTGGCGATTATAACTTTATTTAATATTCATTTTTCACTCAAGGATCAAAATTTGTTTATTTCTTATTTTGAAGATCGACAAATCTAATATTTTATTAAATGTTTTAGTTAATAATACTTACATGATTATATTGCGTATTTCCTCAATTTGAAAAGAATTAATTGTTATTCAATCTACAACAATATCTGAAAATTGAAGAATGCTTCTAAATTTAAAAATCGACAACATATAGGGGACCAATTCAAAATTAAAAGTCGATGCAACTTGTTTCTTCTAGTTTTACAATAGAATAATGTAGAACCGAGCGCTTGCCATTTTATCAAAAGTTGTAGCTAATGGTAATGACGCAAGCCAAATATTTTAAATCATATAGCAGCTCAAGTGTCACGTTTCAATTATTTTACCTAAATGGACAATTATTGTACTCAACAATCTCTCTTCTAATAATTGCATTCATTGCAATTAATGAGAATCAAACTCATGATTTTGGTTCTGATACCTAGGACCGAACGTTTAAAATTTTACCAAAATGTATGAATAGTTGTAATAGTGCAACTCAAATATTTTAAACAGTACAACAGCTCAAATACAACATTTAAATTGTTCTACCTAGAAAAAAGAATTATTGTACCTAACAAATAAGTTTATGCAAATGACCCTTTACTTTATCATACAAATTTTTAAGACATTTGAGTATTGTATATACTTGATATTCTACATAATTAGTAGAGATAAAAAAATCGTTTTCATCTATTTGATAATTTATATTTTAGAGATAAAATAAAAATCAGGGCAAAAATAGATAGCATGTTGACAAAATCTAAAAACTCAAATTGAAAGTTGAATTAATATTTTCTTTATTAAAAAAAATAATTAATACATTTTTATTTTAAACGTTTGACATAAAATCAATACACTAAAACATAAAAGCCGACACACTTTAAATTTTCAATGTATTCCATATGTCAATTAATATTGAGACAATATTTTCTCTAAGACTCAATCATTTACCAAAATTTTACAAAAGACTAATTATTCATTTTACAATATATCCTTACAAATCATTAAATTTTACTATTTAATTTCAATAGATTTAACATGTTTTTCCGACAAAAAATATTGAGAGAATCGTTTATATCATTCAATGAAAAAGTCAAAGCACACCGGTTTCTGATTCTAAACAATGATCACATTATTATTACATTATAATGATAAATAAATTATTATTTTTCGTCTATCATCATTGTTAAGAAATGAAATTTCAGGAATTTTGGTGTATGACAAATTAGAAATCAACCGCGGCTAGAAATTCTCAACCGCTGATTTTCAACCGCTTATTCTTTAGATCTCAGCCGATTCATTTAAGAGACTTACTTATTGCTAAACAACATTCTCTGACCGGTTGTATGCATTCAAAACCTCGAAGTCAACAATCTCACATCAATTCCAAGGAAGATGTGCATTTATCTCTCCTTCCCAGAAAGGAAGTTCAGAAACAGTCTTCATGATCTGAAGATATATGCACAGTCGCCTAAAGAAGTAAACCTCAAGTAAAGAGCCTCAAATTTATGATAAGCAAAAGGAAGATTAAATGCGGACATTTATTGCTCATAAATATGAAAGCGACTTATCTGTTTCATGAGCTCAGGTTTACGTTAACAGTACTTTCTGACCGTTAGATCTTTTAGCTATATCATCTGGGAGGAATGCAAGTTATCAACAAGCAAGCTACACAACTCTAACATCGATGAAAAAGTTTCTCAGCTTGTCTTCATAGAGATCTTTGAGCGCTTTCACAGTCTACATTTTCCATTATCGCTCTTTTGCACGCAGCTCCACAGACACATATTTGATCATTTAAGGATCTTTTCGTGCTACCAACACAATCTACTGTTCTATCAATAACCTGCGGTTATTTGATTAAAGTTTGGAAGTCTGGTGAACTGAGGGTTCTTAAAAATCCAGAAGTGTAAAGTGATCACTAGGAGTTCCAAAACAGGCAATGGAATAAGTCCTGATTGGATTGGGCTGTTACAAACGATTTGTAAAGTCAAAGTCTTTTAGTGGAATCCTTCCTACCAAAGGAAGAAGGGGCGACGTAGGAGTATTCAATCTCCGAAAATCCATAAAAATACTGTGTCTCTTATCTTGTGCAAACTGCTATCTGTTATTCATATCCTTGTTATTTAGACTGTCAAATCTTTAAGAAATATTTGTCAAAAGGAAGTGAACCGTCTTCCGCACACTTTAGTGGTTCACCTCTTTCGACCTTTTGATAAAGGAGTTTTTCGAACCGCCTAAAAACGGTTCAAAATACATTTTAAAGAAGAAAATGTGAAAGAGTTCATTCACCCTCCCCCTCTCTTAACTCTTTCTCGATCCTAACAATTGGTATCAGAGCAGGATCTTCTCAAACATTGATATCTCTTGAATCATATGGCATCTTTCAATAAAATCCCTATGTTCTCAAAAGAAGACTATGATGATTGGAAAATTCGCATGCAGGCACATCTAGCAGCACAGGATGACGATATGTGGTTTGTAATTACTGATGGACCAATGAAGATAATGAAAGCAAACACAGCTGTTGGCGTAACTGAAGGTGCTCCTCAAATGATAGAGAAGCACAGATCTGAATGGACCGCTGAAGATAAAAAGAAAGCAAACTTAGACAACGTTGCAAAAGATATTCTCTATAAGACTTTGGATAAGAATATGTTCGCCAAAATCAAGACCTGCACCACTGCAAAAGAAATATGGGAAAAACTCACTCAATTGTGCGAAGGAAATGATCAGACCAAAGAAAACAAACTGACAGTGGCTATTCAAAAATTCGACAATGCAAAGATGAAGCCAGGAGAAACTCTTGCAGAATTTGATGAGCAATTCAGCAGCATTATCATCGAACTCACCTCACTTGGAAAAGAGTACTCCAACAGAGAAATTGCTTTAAAGGTCATGAGAGCTCTTCCCAGAGAATGGGATGTGAAAACTATAGCCATGCGAGAATCCAAAGATCTAAACAAACTGGAACTCCATGATCTATTTGCTGATCTTAAAGCATATGAATTTGAGCTCGGGATACGAACCGAAGAAGAGCCGTCCACAACCCAACAAACAAAGGCCTTGGCAGTAGCTACAGTGACTCTTCCGGTCGAAGAGTCCACAAGTAAGAAATCGGCTGAGCAACTAAGCAATGAAGCCATGTCTCTGTTTGTTAAAAAATTTGGTAAATTTATGAACAAAAATCAATCTCAAATGAATAAACCTTATTTTAAAAAGGACCATACTGAGGATGGTCAAGGTTGTTTTAACTGTGGAAAGAAGGGACATTTTATTGCAGAATGCAATAAGCCAAAGAAGGATGAAAAGAAACAGGAGAATAGAAGACGATTCAAAAACGACAAGAAATTCATCAAGAAAAAGAATCAGAAAGTGTTAGTTGCAGAAGAAGACAAAGGCAAATGGGCTGAAACAGAATCAGAAAAGTCTTCTTCTGAAGAATCTTCGAGTGAAAGTGAAGACGAAAGAGTCGAATGTCTTATGGCCAAGGAAGATCAAGAAGCCATTGATGAAATGGTATTTGATTTTAATTCTGAAGAATTTACACGAGAAGATCTTGTTACAGCACTTCACGACATGGTAAATGAGTTCAAAGGACTATATATGAAATTCAATGAAGCTGATGCAGAAAAGAAAGACTTGAAAAACAAATTAACTCTCTCCAGCTGTTCGCAGCACAAAGAGGTTGAAAGTTTGAAAGTCAAGCTAAGTCTGATAGCAGCTGAGAATGATGATTTACGAAGAGTGTTCCATGCTACATTAAAAGAAAACAAACGGTTATTAAGTACCATCAACATGTGGAACAAGTCCTCTGCTTCTCTTGATAAGATACATGAAATGCAGAAACCAGCCGGAGATAGAACTGGGCTAGGTTACAGCATAAATGATTGCAATACCTCAGAAGCTTCAACTCAACCGTTGCCAGAAAAAGACAGTTTAAGATCAATTAAATTTGTCAGATCTAGCTCGGTATATGAACATGATGAGCCTAAAGTTCAAGGCATTCAAAATATAAATCTTGAGAATAATGGGAGGCGATGTGGTTTGGGTTATGTTCAGAGTGATAAATCCAAACAATATTGGCGCAAACCCAGGCCAAATCCAACCGGATACGAAGGGTCAACCAAATATCACTCAAGAATCAGACCTAACAATTACTACAATTGCCGACCAGTTCAAAAGAGGTATAGATTGAATGATGATAATCAAAGGCCCAAACAACATATACTGCATTCACCAAAATATGCTTTCGATCATGATTACCCTGGAACACATCACAAAAAATCCGCAGGGATAATTCAAGCGTGGGTTCCTAAGGGTCTAATTAACCCTGGACCCAAATAAGAAGGGGTACCAATCTTTCATTTTCAGGAACTAAAGAAGAAAAACATAGAAAAGTCATCATGGTTCTTAGACAGTGGATGCTCAAGACATATGACAGGAAATAAAGATCTCCTGTCAGAAGTTGTAGATCTCAAAGGACCAACAATCACCTTCGGTGACAACTCTAAAGGTAAAGCTATGGGTAAGGGTAAGATTACTCATGGCAAAATCATTATCAAAGATGTTCTTCTAGTAGAAAACTTATGTTACAATCTGATCAGTATAAGTCAACTTTGTGACAATGGGTACACGGTTGAATTTCATAAAGAAAAATGTATGGTTAAAACTAATGCAGGTTCTATTGTGTTGACCGGTTATCGAAGTCAAAATACCTATAGAGTAGAATGGAATGATCAAAATTTAAATGCGTCTACCTGTTTCGTTGCTTTAAATGGAAATAAAAATTGGCTATGGCATAAAAGACTAAATCATCTAAATTTCAAATCCATTGCTACCATTAGTAAGCTTAAGCTAGTATCTGGACTGCCTAACGTTAATTTTGCCAAAGATAAAGTATGCAATGCTTGTCAGCTTGGAAAACAGGTTCGATCAACTTTCAAAAGCAAAGGAAGAAACTCTTCAACTAGATGTCTAGACCTTCTTCACATGGATCTTTTTGGACCAATCCCGGTGATGAGCTTAGGGGGAAAGAAATACACTCTGGTCGTTATTGATGACTATTCTAGATTTACATGGGTACTATTCCTTGGCTCCAAAGATCAAACTGCCGATCATCTAATCAAGCTGCTCAAGAGACTTCACAATGAGAAAAGGGAAAACATCAACAGAATCAGAAGTGATAGAGAAACTGAATTTCTGAACAAATATCTAGCATCCTACCTTGAAGATCATGGGATTAAACACGAGCTATCAGCTGCAATATCGCCTCAACAAAATGGAGTAGCAGAAAGAAGAAACCGCACACTGAAAGAAGCAGCTAGAACCATGCTGGCTGAATCCGGTATCTCGCAAAGATTTTGGGCTGAAGCTATTAACACAGCTTGTTTTACTCAGAATCGATCTATGATTAATAAAAATCATGAAAAGACTCCATATGAAATATGGACCGGCAAAGTGCCAGAAGTGGGGTATTTTCGCATCTTTGGCTGTAATTGTTTTATTCACATAAATGGCAAAATACATCTCACTGCATTTGATGTAAAGGCTGAAAACGGCATCTTTCTGGGATACTCAGCAGTAAGTAAAGCATACAGAGTATATAATAAAAAATCTCTCACTGTCGAAGAATCCATACATGTTGTATTCTATGAATCATCTATATGTCATGACATTAGCAATAGCAACATGCATGATCTGATAAATAATTTTGAAGCTGCTAACCTTGAAGCTAGCAATGATGATGATGAAATAGACATACGAAGAACAGGTGAAACAATTTCTAAAGAAAACCCAACCGGTCAAGAAAACTGTCAACAAACGAATGATCCAGAGAACAACTATCAACCGCAGAACACACCACTGGCAGAAGAGGCAACAGAACAAGAAAATGACATCATTCAACCAACCGAGGAAGATCAATATGGACCATGTCTCCGGGGGAAAAAGGATCACCCACTCGAGCTGGTCATTGGTAACCCTACTGCTCCTCTTAGAACTAGAAATCAAATGATAAGTGAATTTTTGCAGGCTGCTTTCGTTTCTCAAATTGAACCCAAGAAAATTGATGATGCTCTTCTAGATGCAAACTGGATAGAGGCCATGCAAGAAGAACTCAATCAGTTTGAAAGAAACAGAGTATGGCACTTAGTATCTCGACCTAATGATGCTAATATAATTGGAAATAGATGGGTTTATAGAAACAAAATGAATGAAAGTGGTTTAATCATAAGAAATAAGGCTCGTCTAGTGGCTCAAGGATATAGACAGGAGGAAGGAATAGACTTTGATGAATCATTTGCCCCGGTTGCTAGATTAGAAGCCATTAGAATATTTCTAGCGTTTGCAGCATTTAAAAATTTCAAAGTATATCAAATGGATGTTAAATCTGCCTTTCTGAATGGTATGTTAAATGAGGAAGTCTATGTAGAACAACCACCCGGTTTTGTTAACCACATATTTCCTGATTATGTTTACAAATTGGATAAAGCTTTATACGGACTAAAACAAGCCCCAAGAGCATGGTATGATACACTAACCAAATTTCTGCTCGATCATGGATTTTCTATTGGTACAATCGATAAAACCTTATTTACATTCTCCAAGAATGATCATTTACTTTTTGTTCAGATATATGTAGATGATATTATTTTTGGATCAACTAATACTAAGCTATGTGAAAGATTTTCAAAGATGATGCAGGAAAAATTTGAAATGAGTATGATGGGCGAATTAAACTATTTTTTAGGATTGCAAGTCAAGCAGTCTGAAAATGGTATCTTCATTAATCAAGCCAAATATACTCGAGATATGTTAAAGAAATTCGGCATGGAAAATTGCTCTCCGGCCAACACTCCAATGAGTTCATCAATCAAACTGGATAAAGACGAAGGGGGAATTTCGGTGGATACAAAAATGTACAGAGGACTAATTGGGTCTCTACTATATCTGATCGCAAGTCGACCGGACATTATGTTTGCTGTATGCCTATGTGCACGGTTTCAAGCTAATCCCATGCAATATCATTTTATTGCCTCTAAACGCATACTCAAATATTTGAAAGGAACCGCAAATGTGGGTCTTTGGTATCCCAAAGATTCAAGTTTTAACCTTGTAGGTTACTCAGATGCAGATTATGCAGGATGCAAAATTGATCGAAAAAGCACAAGCGGTTCATGCCAATTTTTAGGGGAAAAACTTGTTTCATGGGCCAGCAAGAAGCAAACGTCTATCGCTACATCAACTGCTGAAGCAGAATATTTAGCAGCTGGAAGCTGTTGTGCTCAAATGTTATGGATTCAGCAACAGTTAAAAGACTATGGAATCCAAGCGGCTGAATCTCCTATATTTTGCGACAACACAAGTGCAATAGCTATAACATACAATCCTGTCATGCACTCTCGGACAAAACATATCGATATCCGACACCACTTCATTCGAGAGCATGTGATGAAGAAAGAAATACGGCTTGAATATGTTCATACCGATCAACAAACAGCTGATATTTTTACAAAACCATTACCCGAGGCTAAGTTCTCCCATTTTCGCAATATGCTTGGTTTGATTGACTTATCATAATGTGTTTATTTATTGTGAATGTTCAGGTTAAGTTTGCAGAAAACAAAAGAACAAGACAAGCATCTGTAAGTAAAATAAAATAGTATATCATTAAGGAGAGATTTGTACATCAACAAAGGCGGAGGCGAACACTCCTAATCTCCTTATCTACGTACAAACTCCAAAGGGATAACCATCCAGTCATCCCTCCTACGGCAATACGTGAGAACTCCTCTGAGATGGCTACTTTTCTTAGAGCTCTCTTCTCCTTAAGCAGCATAAGAAGATAAACACCGTCATCAGAAAAGACTCCAGCGTTATCAGCGACGCCAAGTCGTCGCCTATATCTTTTTAATGCCGCTTTATCTCTGGAAGAAGGAGCCTCTCCACTCTCAAGGACGGACTGTAATCTTTGAACTTTTTCCCAAATGGCCAGCGGCTTCTCATGCACTTTATCCATGATGGTCTTCTTTCTTGAAGCCATGGCATCCTTCATGAACTCCTCAGCCAAGTCTGGTCTGCTATCTCTATCCATATTTTTAACTTAAAGTATAGTGTTAACATCTTGGCTGATATTTATAGATGAAAATCAAGCGTCAAGGGTTTAGGTCATCATGACTCTGGTGGGAAATGTGAAGAGTTTTATCATACGCAACCGACGGTTCACTCTCATTCATGCACGTGTTTAGGGGGAACATGGTTAAGAATGATTATCATTTTCTGTAACCGGTTCCACCTAATAATATCAATGATCCGGTTCATATTATGTGGATATAATTAATCCACGTCATTTTCGTAAACCACACCCAAAACTTTTTTCGACTGCCCCTATATGTTGTGACGGTTATCTCCTTGAAATTTGAAAAACACTCATTTTGCCGCCGTCCAAAAATTTCAAATATTCTTTTAAAATTCTCCACCAACAGTCCTCCACATGGACCTGTTAGTACGTCCTTGAACCGGACATACATACCCTAAATCACTTCATTGTTCTTCTTGCTCACTATACAGGAACCAGCTTACAGAATCCTTTCAAGAATTATCAAATGGCTGCCTTCATCTCACAGAATACAGTGGCTATCAACTTTTCATCTATTTTCTCTATGCCCAACAAACCAATGAAGACCATGTTCCGTACACTTGACGAATCTGGGCTTCGAACTTTTCTGGGCTGTCGGCACTCATACTCTGAAATATTACTGAAAGAGTTCTTTGAAACTGCTCACATGAAAAATGGAGAAATTCTCTGTTCTGTTCAGGACAAACACTTTACTTTCACCCAGAAGGTGTTTGCTGAATTGTTTAAGTTACCTACGGAAGGTGTCACTGACTTCTCTACACTACCAGATGGTAATATTGATATCTGGCGTCAAACCTTCTCACTCACTGCCTCTCCTATCTCTCATCCAACTTGACAAAAGCGAGATCTAAAGATTGAATATCGACTGTTGGCTGATATTGTGGCTAAAGGAATTCTTGCTAAAGCTGGTGCTTATGACAAAATTACTCTGGAAAAATTTCTTGTTATGGCAACCATCTCCTCTAAACTAGGAATCAACTGGTCTGATATCCTTTTCAACATTCTGCTGGCCATGGTAAAGAAAGACAACCAATCTCAAGGATTCGCAGTCCCAATTTGCCACATGCTAATTTCTGCCGGTGCTCAACCAGTTGAGATGATTGAAGTTGGTAAAACCAAGCTGTTCTCATGGGTATCGGTTGACAAATTCATTTCGAAAAACAAACCGACGGATGAAGAATTCGTCCAAGTTAAAACAGAAACTGGGGTCGAATTTGTGAAACAAAAGAAAGCGATTGCCTCCACTCCCAAGGAAACAAAAAGAAAGCTGGTTTTGAAATCCAGTTCTGATGAAGACACTAAAGATGACATTCCGGTTTCACAAGTGTTCAAAAAGAAACGAACCGCTCCTGCCAAACCAACGAAGATTAAGCTGATCAAGCATATCTCTGCACCACTTATTCCTGCCCCTATCCCATCAGTCTCGGTTTCAAAGTTAAAGGGTATTCAGATTACAGAAAAGGATATCCAATCATCTTATTCAGGAGTTCCGATTATTCTTTCATCAGACAAAGGCAAACAGGTTCTGAGTACCAATCCTCCACAAAACCATGCAGTTCATACGGCTATCGTTCTGACAAGTCAGCGTGTTTATGAAGCTGTTGAGTCCAAAATCAAGAAGTTTGATAAATGGGTAAAATATCGCACTGCTGTCTCTTTTGATTCACTCATCGAAACAGGGAAAATAAAGACTGCTGCGAAGCTTGAACGGTCCATTTTGGAATGGGCAGAAACAACAGACATTCCAACCGCTCTTCAAAGACGTGATTTCATAGAAATTCAAATGAAAGAAAGCACTCTTCGAATCATCATACAGTTAAAACGGAGAAATTTTGATCCATCTAGTCCTACAGCTCAAGATGACTCTGCAGTCATATCTCAACTTGAAATGGATGCTCTGTCTCTTGCTACATCAGTCGCTTTCATGCGAAATACGCTCAATCTTCCAGCTAGTGCAAATCAGAATAAGTTTGACTCTTTAATGGATATTCATGATGACTTCAGCACATAACCAGTTCCACCAATTGCCTCTCAGAAGGCCTCTTCGTCACAACCTTGCACTAGTTCCAAACTCACTTCACCGGGTATTTCGACAACAGCTCAGCTGGAGCTAAATCTTATTCAGGACACTCAACGGTCAGAACAACAGCTAGCCTCTCCCACTTGTCGAGATGTTTTATCTGATCCACATGATAAATCTGCAGCACCTAAGGCTATTGTTGAACCAAATCAACCAACTCATGAAGACACGGTTCCTACACCATCTGAAACAGTTCTGAAAGAAGACTCTTCCTTTCCCGAACAACAATGCGGTCCAGATATTTCAATTGTCCCAGTTGTTTCGTCACCACATTCTGATACTGGCATCATTGCCTCTCAGCCCTCTGTTGAGTCAGTCAAAGCTTCATCTCTTTCAGTCGATGAAGCAGAACAATTTCTATCTGACTTTGATGCTGCTCAACCATATCAGGACTCTATTATATCTTCACCAGATCCTCTTCAGGTTGTTGCTCCAATGGAACTTCAAAAGCAGCCCTCAGCTTCTTCGACAGAAATTCCGAAAGCAGAGATAAACATCTCCTCAAAACCTTCCTCTGCCAATGATCAAATTAACAAACCAGAGGAATCCAAGCTCATTAGGTCAGCATCTTTTGTATCAACCGACGAAATTGATAAATTTATTGAGAGTATCGCGGATGACCCCCCTGAACTTGACCCCTCGCCTTCATCTGCCAAAGCAACCTCATCTAAATTAATTGCTTTCAAGGGCAAACTTCTTGCTGATCCCAAAGCACCTGAAGACGAAGAACTTTTCGCCACTGAAGAAGAAGAAGTTGTCAAAGCAAACTTCCATCAGGATCTGCTAACCCGACTTCTCAATATGGATCAGTCTATCCTCGCTCTAAACCGCAAACATTTTGATCTAAAAGAGGATCTACAGACTATCAAGAGCGGTATATCTAAGGATTTTGCTGCCATCATTTCAAAGGTTTCCAACAATCAGTCGACTAATGTCAATATGTGCCTTGGTCTTTCATCTCAAATCACTCGTATTAAACAACGAATGGATGCCCAAGAAGCTCAACTTACAGAAATTATGGACTTTTAGGGTAAATAGTGATGTCAAAAAGGGGGCAAGAGAGCAACAAAAGCTTATTCAAAAGGAACTGGCCGCTCTAAAGAAAAAGGAAGCCAAAGGATCAGAATCTAAGAAATAGCAATATTGTCTCTGATTTGGCTAACAGAATTTCGGCTCAGTTTTATCATCACCAAAAAGCGGTCATTGTTAAGAAATGAAATTTCAGAAATTTTGGTGTATGACAAATTAGAAATCAACCGCGGCTAGAAATTCTCAACCGCTGATTTTCAACCGCTTATTCTTTAGATCTCAGCCGATTCATTTAAGAGACTTACTTATTGCTAAACAACATTCTCTGACCGGTTGTATGCATTCAAAACCTCGAAGTCAACAATCTCACATCAAATCCAAGGAAGATGTGCATTTATCTCTCCTTCCCAGAAAGGAAGTTCAGAAACAGTCTTCATGATCTGAAGATATATGCACAGTCGCCTAAAGAAGTAAACCTCAAGTAAAGAGCCTCAAATTTATGATAAGCAAAAGGAAGATTAAATGCGGACATTTATTGCTCATAAATATGAAAGCGACTTATCTGTTTCAGGAACTCAGGTTTACGTTAACAGTACTTTCTGACCGTTAGATCTTTTAGCTATATCATCTGGGAGGAATGCAAGTTATCAACAAGCAAGCTACACAACTCTAACATCGATTGAAAAAGTTTCTCAGCTTGTCTTCATAGAGATCTTTGAGCGCTTTCACAGTCTACATTTTCCATTATCGCTCTTTTGCACGCAGCTCCACAGACACATATTTGATCATTTAAGGATCTTTTTGTGCTACCAAAACAATCTACTGTTCTATCAATAACCTGCGGTTATTTGATTAAAGTTTGGAAGTCTGGTGAACTGAGGGTTCTTAAAAATCCAGAAGTGTAAAGTGATCACTAGGAGTTCCAAAACAGGCAATGGAATAAGTCCTGATTGGATTGGGCTGTTACAAACGATTTGTAAAGTCAAAGTCTTTTAGTGGAATCCTTCCTACCAAAGGAAGAAGGGGTGACGTAGGAGTATTCAATCTCCGAAAATCCATAAAAATACTGTGTCTCTTATCTTGTGCAAACTGCTATCTGTTATTCATATCCTTGTTATTTAGACTGTCAAATCTTTAAGAAATATATGTCAAAAGGAAGTGAACCGTCTTCCGCACACTTTAGTGGTTCACCTCTTTCGACCGTTTGAGAAAGGAGTTTTTCGAACCGCCTAAAAACGGTTCAAAATACATTTTAAAGAAGAAAATGTGAAAGAGTTCATTCACCCCCCCCCCCCCCCCCTCTTAACTCTTTCTCGATCCTAACAATCATAGTCTAAATATTTTATCCCAATAAATATATTTTCGAATGTATGATGTTAAATTTAATATTGATATTAAATAATTATAGTGTTAATTCTAAAATTCGTTTTTTATTGTTGTCAATATATTGCTTTTTCTATCTTCAAATACATTAATTTATTTATTGTTGTATACTAAACATAATAATTATTTGGTTAAATTTATTTCATTTAAAATTAGGTTCTTAAAAAAATTCTAAGATATTTTAAAGATTGATAGATGACGGAATTAAATTTGAAAGCAAGATAAAAATTAAAAAAATGTAAAACACTACAGTATATGAATTTTCACTTTGTGCAGTGATAAAACATAAGGTGAGCCTACTATTTATACCAAGTTAGATACTTATATGTATGAGTGTCATTCATCTTAGCTCATTATAATATTTTTATTAGCTCACTTTGTCTTTCATTTTTTACTCTCTAAATTTGTAATGGGACAGTCAACCAATGTGTTTCATTCAAACATTAGCTTTTGATGGGATAAGTTCTAGGCACCTGCGAGGGTACTTCAAACACGATATTCTCAATGAACTGCAATAGCTCGTGTACTAAGAATGTAAACACCGATGAATTAAATCGAGTTTGGTTTTAAACCAAGCGGAAAATACTCGAAGTAATCCTTCGTTAAGAAAGCTGATCAGTTTAAAATTTTTAGCTTGTGTCAACTGATTAAGTGAAATAAGGGAGATCAGTTCTTATTTGTATCAGTTCAGTTATGGTGAGAACTGAACTGATATCAGCTCGAACTGATCAAATCAGTTTAAGAAAATAGTTAAACATTTAAATATGCAAGATATGTTTATGGATGTTCGGAGATTTCAACTGCTCATACGTCACCTTTTCTACTACATCGGGTAGGTTCCACTATAAGGCTTTGATTTATACAACACCTTATACAAACTCACTCGGCTTAGAACTTACGCTACTGCCTAACTTAACTTCTAGTTTGGACTAAAGGCAGCACCTTTCCAGCCAACACTTGTTTAAGGTTTGTGTCAAAGATTACATACACAAGTTTTACGTATTTGTGCAAGACTCACTCAGCTTTTCAATACGCTCAATTCTCTGTGTTTATGTGAGTGATGGTGTGTGTGTGTGAGAAAACTGATCTATGAATACAACACGAAAGTTTTCTCACACACTAGAGAATTGTGCTTCTAATCTAAGCTGATAACACGTTAAAGTGTTCCCTCAAATCTGGGATGGTTGCTTCTTGTAAGCTGATATGCACTCTTGTTTTTCCACACCCTTTCTTCACACTTTCTTTCTGTTGTTGACATGCTTATTTGTTGACGCTCTTGATCTTGTATTTATAGGGGCAATGTAACCGTACATCAAAAATCATCAAATATGTTTGTTGCAGTTTGAATCTGTTCCTCGAAATTTGTGTCTTATACTATCTAACAGTCATTTTGGAACGTATTTACTTTAAGCTCTGATGCGACGTTCACTATTGTCCTTTGATCGGACACTTGCTTTTATACCGTTGGTCACAGCTGGATTCCACTTAGATAATCTTGTCGTGTTCTGCAAACTAGTCGGCTCCTAACTGATGCTCTGAACTGGTTTGGTGAATCAGTTGGCTCGTCAGCTGAACTGATTTCATTGATTCAGTTGAACAGGTCAGTTGGGCTCTTCATCAGTTGAACTCTTCATCAACTTGCCGGGATTTTAAAGGTCTTCTGGTTTTTGATATTTCAGTTGGACTGGTTTAATTTAGACAATCAGTTGATACTTTTCAGTTTACGTCTCTTTAGCTTCAGTTTTGGCTCGGTAATCACTTTCAGATTTCTGCGCACTTAGGTAAATTCATTATAAACAAAATAACAAGTTTTATTAATATCAAAATCAAGATTGCAAACATTAAATGTTCCAACAGCTTTTGTTTTTTTTTACTAAATAATAGCTTCTACTCTCATCAACTTCAATCTTTGGAATTCAGTATTATTAATTTATAGGTAATAGAAAATTATTTGGTTTTTATTTTTCGTCTTTCGTTTAATTGAGTAATTTTTTTATGTCTTACCTAACTTATATTTTAAAATTTTTATTGAGATTATAATCATGATTGGAAGTGTTGCACACATATAATATACATATAAATTTTTATATTTTAAATTATTAATATTGAAGTGTCTAATAAACTTATTGAATCATTGTTTAAGAACTTTTAGAAAAAAATACTAATATTAGCATACTAATAAATAATTATGTTGAGTATCTTAAGAAACAATGATGTGAGTCCAAAAAAACTAAATATGATTACTATAAATAAATTTTTCTTAATTAATTAGAAAATTTTCAACGTATGTTTTAAATTAATTAGAAAATTTTTAATATAGTATGATGATATATTATTTTCCGCATGAGTTAATGATTGAGTCTTTATGAGCATTTTTTTAAAAAAAAATATCATGCCTTAGTTCTTGTAACGATGTCTTATGAGTTAAAATACTAAATGACATAAATTATCAAGATAAAAAACTAACAAGGAAATTCAAGAATATATAGTTACTCAAATAGTTTGACTGACATGTTCTTTAGTTCTGCCTTCGTGTGCCTTTTTATGGAAACATTTGGCTTTTCGTATGGTTGGTATTGGGATGTGTAAATAGGGGATGTGCCAAGGCAGAAAAGACACATCAAAAATCTACTTTCTCCTGCATCTCTGCATTCTGCTACTCCCTGTTTGCTGCGCTTCTGCTACTACTCCGTCTACTGATAAAGTTCAGGTACTGTTTTGTTCGCTAGCATAGTGTTTTGTGCGACTTCGCTGCTGGTATGCCCGTTGTATCCTGGGAAACAGATGTCCGCTGAAACCTTGAAGCACATACCGGAGGGGGTGAAACTGTTTTAAGGAAACTGTACACGCTACATGCCTCCGTTTGATTTTGATTTCCTTTGCACGATATTCTTACAATAAATATCACACTTGTTCCAATTACTATTTTATCTTTACAAGTTCGTCTCTACGCCACTGTTGTTAGCATTTTGTTTAACAGAAAATTCACATATAAAGTCACATATTTATATATATATATGTAATAGATTGCAAATAACTTTTATTTTAACATATAAGTTCTAGCCTTATTTTTAAAATAATGGAAATGAAGATGAAGTGTGATGACAAACTAAATAAACAATATACAAACTAATTAACGAAAGCATAAAAAACAATTAATAAAAACATACCTAAGAAAATTCACAATGTGTTATTTCTAAAAATCAATTAATTTAATCTATATAATGAAAAACTAAATTATTAGATAAAAATAACATATTGTAATGTGGGTAAACATAACAAAAAACCAATATTAATAATAATCACACATATTTAAAGCATGAATAAATAGATAAGGGGTAGGCATAACAAAAAACCAATACTAATAATAATCACATATTTAAAATATGAATAAATAGACATATTTAAAGCAAACAATTAAAAAAAAGACAAACAAAAATTCACATATTATATATACTAATTACTCTGCACACGCGATGCGTGTGTGTACAATCTTTTTTATCATTATCGATGGACTAAAGTGAAATATGACAAATTATGGAGGGACTAAATTGATATTTGAATGGTTGAAATAAAAAAAAAGTGTATGTTGAAATTATAAAAAATTAGTGAAAAATAAATAGATATATAATTGAAAAAAATAATAAAATTATAAAAAATAAAAATATTTGTTCGCTAATTTTTAAAAAATTTCTTAAATAGAACGCACGTCGATTAATTTTTTGGTTAATAATCACTTTCATATATCAAAATTTTAGATTATGTTAGCCTAAGGCAATGACATGATGCTTATCGTATTTAGTGTATTGATGCAGATCACCAATCTTAATACATATTTAATTCTTTAATTTTTGAGAAGCTATATATTATTATTTTTTAACATGTGTTAAAAAATATTTTTAAATCACATTCAATAAAAATAATGATAAATATTTTTATAAAAATTCAGTAATTTCGTCTAAATCAACATTCACAAAAAAAAAAAATTGTGACACGACACGTTTTTGACACATTTGAATGATAACAATAATTGTTTCATCAATATTTTTATCCAAATGGATTGTATTTTAGGCAAAAACTTGTGTGAGACGGTCTCACAAGTCGTATTTTGTGAGACAGATCTCTTATTTGAGTTATCCATGAAAAAATATTATTTTTTATATTAAGAGTATTACTTTTTATTGTGAATATTGGTAGTGTTGACCCGTCTCATAGATAAATATTCGTGAGACGATCTCACAAGAGACCTACTCGTAATTTTATCTACAAAATCACTTCATAATATACACAACATGTCAACAGCCAATTATTTCGAAAGAAAAATGAAACATGTGATCATAAATAAATTATGTATAAATCAGGAAAGTTATTTTTTTACATTTAGTATGTGTATTCCAAAACAATGTCAATAAATTTTATAAGGTATATTCTAATAAGATGCGTACTTTCTTAAGAATTGTTTTAATCATTTCAATTAAGGAACATTTTATACTATCATGTATCCGTGAACTTTGTAATATAGAAGAAAATTATCACTTTAGTAATACGTAATAATTAAAATTTTGTACAAATGGAAGAATAATATTTTTTACTTCTCGATCATGAAAGACAGATTTCAAACTCAATTTCTCGTTGTTCTCGTTGTTTCCATGTGTATGTAGTTCGTAACAACGAATAAATCTAAATTTAAATGAACATTACATTTTGTAAGGATTCAACTCATATATGGTGCTGAACAGATGAGTCATTTCAGAATTCAATTTTGGAGTAGATAAATTTAGTAAGATAAATAGAATAAAATTGATTTCTAATAGAATATGCAATACTGCATTAGTTATAATTTCAAATTCAAATAAGACATCCCAAGCGACAAAAATTATACATTGGATGCTTTTGACAGAATTATATCATACATTAACTCTTTCAAATAATGAAAATCTCGAATTGCATACATTGAGTGTCAAGAATTTCTTATTATTGATGGTAATATAGATGTTTATTGAGAATATTTTAATGTCCATTTGAAACTCTTTTGAATTTATCTCTTTTAATTTGCATGTGTTCTCTCATTTGAATTTTTAAGAAAACAATTCAACATATACAACATACATATGGTTTTGAAAAAAAACTACAATGCATTAATTCTTTCAAATTAAGGTAATTTTGAAATTATATGTATTTGTGATAAAAAAAAATATGATTATTAAATGGAAATTTAATGTCCATTGAAAAACATTGTTGTAGTGCTAATTTTTAACACTCAACCAATTTTATTTTTGGAAAAAATAAATAAAATAATTAAATATTGTATTTCTTTTTTAGTAAGTAATTTGGGCAGAAAATTACTTAAAATAACATAATGTATTGTTGAATGATTTACCTCATGAGTGATACTGAAAATTTTATACCGTTTTTAATTAAATTGATTGATATAATCAATGCAAAAATTTTAATATAGTTGACGTTTTCAATATAATTTAGTTTCAGTTTGAGTAAAAAAATAAAAATATATAATACATAAATTACATTTGAATTATTTTAAAAATTAATTAAATTCAAAATTGAATTAAATGAATTGATATAATCAATGCTGTGAGGATCGGGAAAGAGTATAGAAGGGGTTGAATGCACTCTTTCAAATTTTCTCTTTTAAAATATTGGTTTCGACCGTTTTTATGCAGTTGAAACAATTCTTTTCAAACAGTTGGAAATGTAAACCACTGTTTAGTGCAGAAGACGGTTCACACTTTCCAAAGAAAACTTGAACACGTTAACAGGCTTATTCAAATAATTATAGAGAAAGAGAATGATTGAGATAAGTAAAATGACACAATGGTTTTTATGGATGTTCGGAGATTGAATACTCCTACGTCACCCCTTCTTCCCCTTGGAAAGGTTTCCACTAAAAGACTTTGGCTCTACAAATTTTTTGCAACCGCCCACTTCAATTAAGACTTATCACACTGTCTGTTTTGGAATTCTTAGTGATCACTTTACACTACTGGATTTTAAGAACACTTTGTTCACCTGAAACTGAGACTAAATCAAATAACCAAAAGGTTACTGATATGAACAATTCAGTTTGTTTTGAGTAGCACAAAATTGATCCTTAAGAGATCGAATGCAACGATGTTTAAAGCGTGTTGAATGAGCGATAAAGTATGTAAGCTTTTGATAGCGCTCTGAGATCTTTGTGTATTCTCGTAACAAGATTTTTCGCTGTTAGTCAAGAGAGGTCACTTAGCTAGCACACTCCTCCGTTAATATATATGTGATCTTCTTAATGGTCGGAAAAGATGCAGCATTGTTAATCTGATCCACTGAACTGATGAGTTGTTGTCGACTTTGATGAGCATTAAATGATCTTTCATAGAGGCATTTAATGTTCCTTTTGCTCGGCATAGTTCTGAAGCGCTTACCGGAGGAGTTCTTTTTGTGGTAACTGTCTTCTTTAATCAGAACTTGAAGTCTATACTTGGTCTATCCTTTCTGGGATAAAGATATAAATGCAGATCATTCTTGGAACTGATGAAAATATACTTTGACTTTAAGGCAGTGTAATATTTTGAATGTATCAAACCGGTTAGAGAATGTCTTTGAGCAATAAATAGTTCTTTTTAATGATCCGGTTCTGAGACTTACTCTGCTAACGGTCAAAAGTAAACGATTGAGATTTCTTTGAGCTTCAGCCGGTTAGGAAGATATACCAGTTGATAAGTCGAGCGGTCGAACTG
Organism: Primulina eburnea; assembly: GCF_022965805.1. Lineage (NCBI taxonomy): Eukaryota > Viridiplantae > Streptophyta > Magnoliopsida > Lamiales > Gesneriaceae > Primulina > Primulina eburnea. Next base: position 10,087,868 of record NC_133117.1, read on the forward strand.
ATGCATATCTCAAATGCGAACCACAACTGATTTCAAGCTGATTTGTTTTTGTCATACACCAAAATTCTTGGGAATAATATTTTCTTAATCATTTCCTCCTTTTTGGTGATGACAAAACCTAGCTGTTGGGTTATGAATCATAAAAATATTGACAAAGATATATAAGAGCGAAAATATTGTATTTCATTAAGTGAATGAAATTACAATAGTCAAAGTAACAAGCTGATGTAAGAAAATTCGCAACAAGAGTTTATTTGGACCTTTTACTTTGTTCCACTGCTTTTCGCCTTGTCTACCTTTTCTTTCAATTCATTCAATTCCTTCATAACAGATATTTCTGCTTCTTGAATTTCCTTTTGTCGCTCTCTTTCCCCCTTTTTGACATCACCATGAACAAGAAATTCCATGATCTCGGCAAGTTGAGCACCTTGGGCATCGAGGCGTTGCTCCAAATTTGTTTGAAGACGTGTCATTTGTTTCGATAGGCATGTTAAGATGAGCATAATTATGTTTTGCTTGCATGAGAGAAAAACTTGTTTCCATGGTGGAAAGATCATTACGGAAAGCAGTCTTGACTGATCTAAAGTCCTCATTGAGATCAAATTGTTTTCGATTGAGAGCCAAAATGGATTGATCCATGGTGATCAACCTGGTCAGAATCTGCTGCTGGCAGCTTTCTTCTAGAACATCTTGGTCTTCAGGTATGTCGTCTTATGATAATAACATGTTCTTGAAAGAGACCGGTTGAGAGGAGGATAGCTTACCAGCGAATTTTGATGGCTCAGGCTCAAGGAGTTCATCCGTAATGCTCTGAATAAGTTGATCAATGTTTTCAGCAGAAGCATACGGTTTAGACCTAGTGACATCTGGTTCCTCTGGTTTTGCTGGCGAAGAACTCGGTGGAGGATAGTTTGCATACAACAACGGTTTGTTCAGCTGGGTTGTATGCAATTACATAGGGGAGGTCAACAGCTGTTCTGAGAGAGCTGTTGGATCATCCTTGGTGAGAGAACC